>NC_040885.2:12041407-12173907 GCF_900634795.4 Betta splendens | reverse complement strand
GAGCCTCCGCCCGATTTCGCCGCCGTCAGGTCTTCCGCGCCCTTTGACGCCGCGAGCGCAGCAGTTGCTTCGCTGGCAGTCTTGGCCTGGCTCGTGTGCTCGTCATTCAAACTAAGACCTTCCACAAAGGAAGCTCGTTCCTTCCAAATGGTCTCGCATGCTTCATCGGCCGGGCCTCGCGCTGCCGCCCCGGCCCATTCGAGCGGCAGTGGGAGCTTCTACTTACCTGTGTACCTACCTGCCCGGTCCCAGCCATCAACAGCTTGGTTTCATTCACAATGCTGAGAAAAAACAGGCAGCAACCGAAGCTCTTCTCCGTCACATTCAAGGAGAGACACTCGCACGGTAAACAGGGGAACTAAAGGTTTCCAGCAGGTGAATTAGGGGGGAGTGCTCAAAGGTCACGGGGCAGAAGGACCTGAAACCTTTGATGGTGACTGAGGGACAAACCCAGTGCTCAGCCAGGCAGACTACAGTGCTGTATCAATGCAACCGTGTCAAGAGACCAGTCCTGAGCAGCACCGACAGTAAGGGAGCGGTCACGCCGTCTCCTGGACATGCACAGAGCATTATGGGAGTTCTTCATTCCACGAAGCTACATACCTCTTTTCCCTGCTTCAGAAGTCACCAATCACATGACAGTGAGAACACAGGAAGACGTACAGAACAGTAATGTACTTTTGAGGCATTTTCGTTTTGTACAGGTAGGCTTTGTAAGCTAAGAGACAGCAGAGGAGGATGGAGAAGGAGAAGCTGAGGGGGGGGGGGATGCCTGGACAAGCGCGGACTGCAAACTTAATCACTGGATGGAGGGGGAAACAAATGTTCATGGTGGATCAAACTTCAAAAAGTTCACATGGAGCATACTTCAGGAGATTTACTGGTTTCAGCATGCTTGGAGAGAAAGGAAACCTCGTTATGGCCCGATGAACATGCTTTATGGTCACAGTCACGCTGTGCAGGTTCTACAGTGCGTTTCACACTTTAAGGTTGCACTCAGTCCCACCCACTCCCACAGTAGCGCGGCCTAGGAGGTCATAGTGGCGCACATGCCAAACAGGGGGGTCGTGATGAGGACTGAGGAGGAGAAAGAAATAAAAATACTGTACCGATTGATCTCCAGAACTCGTGACTGCCGCCTGTCAAGCATATTCAGAGAGATACAATAAATCTGCTTCATCGGCATGTTCTAATTTGACACTGGATCACCTACAGAGCTACACAACTACACATGAGCGTCACGCTTTCCCACAGCTCTGAGCCCACTGTGCTAAACAGAATGGGATAGAACTGTTCTCCCTGATGCTATGTTACAAACGAACTAATGGGCCAAACCCAACATTTACAGAATTCACATTTACAGTACGTGCAACATATTGTTGCCAATGAAGTCTCTGTGTGTCATTGCTTCATCACTTTGTTATGGAGCCATTTAAACGCCTTAGTGCCAATAAATTAGCTGTGAAAACTGTAGAGGTAAATTAATACATAACTGAATTCAGTGATAACAAAGTACAAACTTGTCAAGTCATTATTTTTATTTCTAAGCTTTCTTCTTCCTTTATTTAACACTGAGCTAGCGATAATATGCTAATTTATCTTTTTGTAGATTCAACCAATGTAACAAAACATTTTTTAAGAAGGACCGTTCATTTGTGAACCTTTAATTCTGATAAATATGAATATATATACATGTATTATAATTCTATTTCTTCCTCCCCTGGATGTGTTAATAACACATTTTGAAGATACAAAAGCTCCACACGATGTGTATTATCTTTATTATTGTCTCGAATACCAAGAATAACATCAAACCAATTTTCAGCAGCTTATATAACAGAGCAACATGAGCTGCGGAGTGTGATCAGTAGAAAGAGCTGCACACGTTATATAATTTTCTATATAATTTACAGCCTCTGCTCAAATATTCTGTGTAGCTATGGTCTGTCGAACACCAATTAAAGCATCCCTAAATTAAATTCATCTTTGAAGAAGGTTTTTATTGAGGGGGGGGGGGGTACCAATAGATGAAAGCAGCTTTATTTATAGAGGTCTGATAATGTGACTAGCTCTCTGTTGTGGGGCGGAGTGAGATAAGAGTGAGAGTATAGAGGAAAGTGTTCGGAGGAGGAGAGGAGGAGAGGGTTCTCACTCACCTCCGCATGGTGTTCCTGGTTCTGCTGGAGGACCTCTATGACTAACTCCGCCAGGCGAATTGTTTCCTCCAGCTTTTTGGCAGGCGTGACTAAGCGGCCTACGTTCTCTGAGACAAAAGGATGAGGGTGAGGGATGAGTGGTTAGTCAAGCACAGAGAAGGATTCCAGGGGGGTTTATGACTATTGAACAGATTTAGCTGTTTATGTTTTAGCACAGCACTTACGCTGTGATGTTAGCCTACTGTATCAATCCCCCTAAACAAGTAAAGCGTGTTGTCAATTATAAGCATTTTGGGCTGCATGGCATAACACAACAGAAACCAATGTGCATGTAGGATATTCAGACTTCGGGCTCTGAAATGAAGGTGCGATGTGGCAGTAAAACATGCATTTTGTGAAATGGTCCTAAACAAGCCTCCTGCAGAAGGAGCCTAAGACACGCAGAACAAACAATGCGCTCCTTGTGTACGGCTTCGTTTTTAAATGCTCAGTTCGCTTTGAGTGCGCGACAGCTGTTGTCTCCCACCTACAGTACGCGCCTGTGCTGATACAATGGTCGGATAAGACAGTTATACATCATGACATGGGAGCGTTCAGACGACGTGACTATGAGGAGCGGTGTGTGTCAATCAAACATGGAACTGAATGGGGACACAGAGTGAAAATCAAAAGCACATAAATACGGAACTAAATCAAATAGTAGCGGTTCTGAGGCTTCAGGCTGTTTGTTACTGTTTTTATTTCCTACTTTTTTTTATTATAAGTTATATCATTTATCTGTGGATGGATCCTGGCTGAGATTAAAAAATGCTTTATCTGCCAGTTTGGGTTTGCCTCTAATTTCTAATTTATCATTATGGGAAATCCGAGATATCTGAGGAGCTGTAGCAATTATCCTCGGAGACGTTTAATCGACATTAATGGATGAATCACGTGGTTCCGTATCACAGTAACTGCATGTGGGCATAATCTGAAGTTGAGCTCTGGGAGCGGAGCTGAAGAAATGTCATGAGCATCGTTAGGGCACTGGGGCAAAAGATCTGATATAAACGTTTGATCATAAGGCGATGAAACGTATGTACGTTAACCATTTCATACTCAAAAGCACAACATTTAAAAATGTTTGCTAATTTATGTGGGTTTGATGATGAGTGTTAACATTAAAATGCTTATGTCCGTTGTTTTTCTTGTTTAGTTATACAGAGATTGTATTACTTTAGAATTCTTCACGGTAAATATTTTTATTCTACTGTACATCTCACAGCAACTTGGTCACATTATTAATCTGTGACTGTAAATAAAGCTTTCAGAATCAACTAAACTGACCCCAAGCACATCTAGAACTACATAAAATAATACAATCTCTAAGAAAGTATTAATTATTTAAAGGAATGCTCAAAACATGCCAAGACATTTGTACATTAGTGTGTTTAATATAGTGTATAGAACATCTACAGGTACTGTACATTGTGTGCATGCACATGTGCTGTAACGGAGCCTAGGGTCAGGGTTTGGGTCTGTGTGCACAGAATGTATGTGTACGATGCTAAACCACAAGCTAAACATGAGTTCACCTGGATCCTTCTGATCCTTTTGACCTTTCTCAACTTCAGTGAGAAACAAAGGGAGAGAAAAGATAAAGAGGAGATGTTTAGAGTAGCGCCCGTCTAAAGGTGGTTAGTTATCTTCACGAGACTCTTTCAGGGGATCTGCTGAGACATTTCAGCTCCGGAGGCGACAGACAAACATCACGAACACACACAGAAAGCACATAGGCTGAAACATTAACCTGTGGAAAATTAGAAATTAAAAGAAGTGATAAGATGTTTGTTAACAAACAGACAAAAGCTTAGACTCTCGTAAACAGGTTGGACACACAAAGAGCTGCCAGGGTCGTAGACACTGAGTGGCTTGAGTTGGTTTGAATTAAAAGACAAACAGGAACGGGTTCAATCCGTACACCCTAACCTGCCCTCCCAGTACAATAGCCCTGGATTCACACTGGAGTAAAGAGCCTACCTGTTCAACACAGCACACCACTGAAACATGATCAGATTAAATGACTGAGGGAGGTAATAATGTAAGCAATGTAAAAATGCATTCAAGTCAAAGGAGCGTGCATCCAACCAAAACAAAGAAGCTTACAGACCAGACTGCTCATTCATGTCCATCGCAAACAGACGACGCTAAAAAAAGGGGCCCGACTGATTCAGCGCGGTGCTGCTCACATCCCTCCACCGGTGCGCTCCACACTCACGCTCACAGACAAACGGCACAGATAAAAACAAGCATGGCAGGAGCAACACGTCTGAAGAAAGAGAGGAGGCAGAGAGGGGATGAGGTGACGGAGCGCGTTATACAGAGAGAAAGGGGGGGGGGGGGGCGTATGGGGAGACGATGATGAAGGTACTCACGGATGGTTAAATCCATCACTTGAGACGCCAAGCAGAAGACAGGGTGCTCAAACATTTCCCTCTTTTTTCCTACAAAAAAGGATCGGGGCATGCAAGAGGCTGGGGTCAGAGGTGGAGGAGGGCTGGAGGTCAGGAGCTGATGGGAGGTCGCTGTCCGAGTGAAACACGCCTTTTGGTAACGTCAATTGATTGGTTTAGAACCAGGTACTTCACAAGGACAGTGGGAATAGATTTACATCGCGGAGGAAGATAGTAAGGTTCAGAGCCTTAGTATCTTCAGCACCCTGAATGATTTCTTTCAAGGCATAAATAACATTAGTTTGGGCATTTAATGGATAGACTGGAAAAAAGACACAGCGAGAGAGAATAAGAAATATTTCTAGTCATTAATGTCATTTTGATATGTAATTCATGCCAATAAAGAAAGACCATGTTGGTATGTCTCAAAGCACATGCAGGTGTCTGAGATGCTGGTTTGTATAACTCAACCCCAGCATTCATTCGCTTTAAAAGCCACTATGTCAAATAAAGGGATAACTGGATAAGAGGAAACGGAGCAGAGCAGATACGGGGGGACAGGGAGCAGAAGAGTGGTTCTTCTTAATAACATACAGCGGGACAGAGGTGACAGGACAGCTTCTGGTAGTTCAAGGCGGGGGGCGTAAAGAGGCCGGGCACAGTCTGCTGGAGGTGAGAGCCAGAGAAACGTGGGCATCGACTGGGAGCTGGCAGTTAGGCCGCACCCGCAGTCCAATCAGCAAGTGTCAGAGGCCGGGCCACTACACAGCTTCCAGAGTCAAGGCACAGCGTGAGATCGGCACATCGACGGGTTTCAGTGCTTTGGATTTGAATGCATTTTTACTCACACACCTCTACACAAAAGCCAACTTGACCTACAGAACAGCACAGAGCTAAAGCGGGCCTGAAACAAAGGAGAGAGTTATTGGACTGAGACACAGAGGGAGAGAGAGAGAGAGAGAGACCCACAAACCGCCACAAGTCATTTGGGATGCGGACACGAAGGTGCCACATTCCAAGTGAATTCACCGAGTGAGCACAGATAAATAGAGCGACAGGTACAGTGTCATACAGTGAAACACATCCAAGGCTACTCTAAATCCAACATTCCCATTTACCACCAGTTTAGCTGCTGTTTCTGCCACGGCCCCGTCACCACATTCACCCGCCAGCCGCTCGTGTGGTTACCTTCGATTTTGACATATTCTTTAATGCGCTGGTAGTTGAGCTGCGCCGCCTGCTCCAAACATTTGCGGATGACCCCTTTGACCTCCTCCTGCGGAACCGGGGTCACGATGTCCTTCATCAGCACCTGCAGGCCACAATTAGAGGGGCGTTACGTAACGGGCTTTCGTTACATCACCGCTGTTGCATCGCGAGGGGGAAACTGCGGTGTTTACGAACCCTCTCTAGCAAAGATAAAGTGGCCTTCAGCGCACCCTCTGGACGACCAAAGGGGAAACAATATCTACAGGAGAAGACGGAGATGGAAACGTCGTCATTGCGGGTGAACGCCAGGCGAGTGCGTTTGCGATTCCATTTACTCACCTGAAATTTACAATCTGGTTTTCTAATATCACGCGCAACCGCTCCTTGATGTCTTCAAAGCGCTCCTTCTCGTCCACTTTGACCGTGCTCAGTCCGTCCGGCCTGGGGAGAGCGCACACACCCACACAGGTTCAGCCCGGGCGAAGCCCTGCCGAGGCTCCACTTATGCAACCGCCCGTCACTGGCTGACGGCTCTCGGCTCCGCAGGAAATGACTGCAGGTTGCGTGACGCTTTCCTGAGATGCCTTTGGCTAAAACGTGCAATTACATGACAGAGGCTCACCTGTTCTGCCCTGGACTCAGCGGTATTTTGGCATCCTTTCTCTTTCTAAACTTGAACATGCGCATTCGCTTAGAGGCAGCGCGAGGAGCTGGGCTCGGGGAGCTCTTTGGGGACGTTAGGGCCTCATAGCCCAGCGGCCCCCAGTAACTGCTGCCCTCTCTGACTTTAACGGACGCATGGGAGGATGAATAATATGGACAGTAAGAGACTATGGCAACAAAGGACAGAGAGAAATAAAAAACAAAGAAAATGGTGGAAAACAAAGAAATATGCAGAGATGTGCAATTGATTACGCGGCATGCAACACAAGAAGCTCCCAAAACAACACAACTGAACATAAATACGTCAAAATCACAACAAACGGACGGACGACAGAACGCCTCTGGTGCATCTCGTGTCTGCGTCTGCTCTGGGCTTCATGAGGTGAACCTGTGTCCATGTCGTCTAAGTCGTCGTGGAAGGGGTTGAGTCACACCTGTTCCCGTGGACGTGGGAGGCACAAAAAGCGAAGCTGTAGTGAAGGAGCGTGGGGTCGATGATGGCCCCGTTCTCGGCTCTTTCTAGCAGGTCGCGCAGGTAGCACAGGTGCCTGTGGCAGCCGCGGACTCCGTTCCGGGCACAGTACTCGTCCAGCACGAACACCTGGCCCGGGCTGAACCACCCCTGCGCGACACAAAACACAAGCGGGGGCGCTGCGTGACGACGCACGTCGCCCCCGGCAACCGCGCGGCGCGCGTGGAGACGGGCAACTCACCAGGCAGCAGAAGGTGTCGTTAAGCCTGTGGTCCAACGTGAGCCGCTGCACCATCTCAAAAAGCGAGGCGTGGTCAAAGCTACAGGGGTTAGCGGAGATAAACTCATCCATGCCGTGTTTCTGAGCCCTGTCAGCGTCTGTCCGTCCGGCGGTAGAGGGAAAAGCACACGGTTCAGAGGGGGAGACATCAGTGAGGTACAACGGCAGGGCTTCATCACCACACAGAAACACCAGGGTCCATTTGCTACGTCTAAAGGGCAAATTATAAACACTTACAGCTTACATTGTCAACTTGCATTGTGTCAGAGAGCATAAAGATGTTTGGTGGATGGGATTCTATGGATCTGGGACTAAGCTCAGAGGTGCTTCTGCCGTACTGTACGTAGGTGCACGCATGCATCTCGGTCATTTCCTGGTGTTTTGCATGAGAAATAAAGCCTTGAACACAGAAACTGTTGCTGAGTAAAAGCTGGCTTATTTTGAACAGTATGGATTCAATAGATTCTGCCATTCTGGATTGTTGAATGTCCCGACAAATATTGACATGTGTGCTAGTACAAAAAGACAGAAATGCACTAAAAGGAGGAAGAAAAAATATGTTTGGAAAAGGGACTGCGGATTTGCAGATTCACCTCCAGGTTTGAAACTTTCTGTTATGACTGTGGTCATTAAACGTCCCCCGAGCTGCGCTACACTGTGACGGTCAGTTAAGAAACATCACATTGTGTTGATACTGTCATGAATCTGTGATGGAACATAAGAAGTATGAGTGATGACAACAAGGTGGGAATAAAAACATCCACTAACCGGCCATTTTACAGCTATGTGCTAAACATTACAGAGACAGAATGATTAGGACTCGGGTGATTCAATAATTAATATATTCAAAGGATAAAAGATGCATGAGTCATGTCGTCTGTGTGAGTGGCAGATGTCATGTCCATGAGACACCGACATGAGTGGGGATGATTTGGGGGCGGGAGGCCTGATCTGGGCTCAGCGGGGCAGGAGTATCAGACAGAACACAAGCGACATCTGTCCACCTCCAGGTCAGTGGGAGGAAAAAGGCCAAGGGCGCTAAAAAAAAAAGGCTCAAAGGGCACCTACAGCACGCAGCTCCACCTCACGAAATTACTTTTAGTCAAATCTGAGAAGGAAAACAAGTAAACAGACAGGTAAGATGGGGGCAGTGGAAACAGGTTCAATGACGGAAGGACAAAACAGGCGGCGTCACGCCTCATACACACAGTAGGCGAAGGACAGTTAACACAGAAAGGCTGGTGACGGCAGATTAGATGAGACGGTGGTGGGATGAAAGAGGAATCTGGGACGTAGTAAGAAAATCCCTTTGAAGAGGACAAAAACAGGGACTGGACAATGATATTGACAAGCACAAGAGGAAGATCCATTCAGGGGCAGGACACAAAGAGAGTGATGTCGCGGAGGAAATCGAGCGAACAGAAGATGCCTGGAGGGTTGGGGATGTGACACACAGTGAGTGGGCTGCGTCTCCTCGGCTCGGATTCAATGAGGAAATGAAGTTGAAGCCCACAATGCACCCGGTGCTGAAGTCGAACTAGGATGACTTACTATAAGGTCTCGATAATGACTTCAACCATGAATGAAATCACCAAATTACCAAGTGAGTTAGATTTGCAGACGTTTACAAATTATCACATGCTGGAGAACAGTGTGACCTTTCACTGAGCTTTTTAAAATGTCATGCACATCTGCAGACCCCGTTGTTCAAATTTGCATGTTGTCTTTTTTTGGCATTCCCTTTTCTTACTATGCATTTGCAAGTTGACAATACTTGAATATGTTGCAGTGTATTCATGATCTCTACAGAGCAGACTAACAGGCATACCACTACCGGAGATCTCTAATAGGGTAGCAATACAATTTGGTGCAAGTACATGGGTAAATAGCATGAAGCTGACGGAGGCAAATTTGTATCATTCTCTGGGAGATGGGGGGGAAATTAATGAAAACTTCTGTATCTGTACAAAAGTATGGACACATGACACAGGTGTTCTCCTATTCAGGCAAACAAAGGGCAGTCAAAAGAAATCAAAATGAGATCTCTCCTCTCCGGAGATGTAGCGTCGGCCTAGCGTCCATCTACAGGCTGGTCTACGGCAGGAGGAGGGGGTCCGGAGTATTTTATCAGAAGAAGGGGCGGCATCAGCTACTTCTTGTCTTTTGGCATTCAGAATACTCCGCATGCATATTTGCCAACTCTCATTGAGAAAAAGATCCAAAAGGCTTGGAGCAATTTTGCAAGCGGGCCCTCTGAGGTAAAGCATGAGCAACACCTCCAGTAGCAAGTGTCAAAACATATTTCACTCATGCATCAAATATATTTTGAACCGTATCTTCACAGACTGCCTCGTTGTCAGACTTTCAACATTTCTATTTTTGAATGAATTGAACGAATCTGCCAACAGATTCTTCTTGTCTATAGCTGCCAATAAAGGATTAATGTTCTTTATTTCACTGTATATATTATGCATATGTTGTTATTATTGAAGATCATTCTTACATCGTATTTACTTGCTTTTCGTCAGGCACATTTAGGATCATTCTATTTGCTTTACTCTAAGGGCTCCCATCACCAATACACATAAAGAGAGAAGGCAATTATGCAGTAAACAACTATATTAACTGTAACCATTGCTGAGTTCTGAGAATAAAACACATGCATCCTATACTGGCACGAATGGATGCTTATACTTTAACCCTCAAGTTGAGGTCGTCAGAAAGAAAAAAAAGTTATCAACTAACATCTAAGACATGAAGCGAGACGTGAAAAAGGAGAGAAGGGAAAGAAGAGAAAGAACGTTGCATTTGTCAGATAATCGTCGGGGATTATCTGAGCTGTGCCGGCTACAGGGAAGCACTTACCCTTGAGTCCAGCTAGAAGACAGCAGGGTAAGAAGGGACAAACCAGAATAACATAAAGACTAGCAACAAGGCTGGAGGAGAGCAATCACGAGAGACCCTGATCTAGCAGCTGCAGTACTCAAGAAGGGTACAGGCAAAGCATGAAGAAAACACAACTGAAAAACAACAACCTATACCAACATGAGAGTCTCTGGGCGGTGGTGTGTGAGCACATGTGAGGATATGTGAACTTGACAACAGATGCTGAGGCTTATTAGAGAGAGACAGAGGAAGACAGAGACAGAGAGAGGAAGTGCGAATTAACGATCCTCATCACTCCACTGCAGTTTATTTGTTCTGGATTGTGGACAAGTACTTAAGGAGTGGAGAGCCACGCGTTAAGTACTGCCGCCGTGCGACGGGCTGCGGCTCGGACGGAAGACGTACGCTCAGGATGGACGCTGGCAAACGCGCACGCCCGCGTAGCAGAGCGCGGCCTCGGCAGCCGGGCTGCGGCGTTCGGTCCGGCGGCTGGAGCGCGTTTCGGGAAGAGGGGAAAGAGACTATGAAGGTGTTGGCCAGATTGAGACAACAGCGAGGCCTCGGAGACAGGAGAGGAGGCACTCCACGGATGTGTCAGCGCAGCTCCTGATGCCAAATGGAGCATTCGCTAAATTCAGATTACGCTTTGTTTTATTGCTGTGTTAAATATGCAAAAAGTTTTTAAAATCACTTCTTGTTTGTGCGTATTTACTGTAAATACTATTTCTCCATACAGATGCACACATTCCATACTGCACATATTTGGGTTGCATTACAGTATTTTTTGGTTTTTGTTTAGATACCAAGCAAAACTAAAACTCTATTCTGCAGGAGCTTTGTCTCCAAAATAACCCGAATTACGTGATAGCGGTGGTTTGAAGATATCAAAATTATAATGAAGTGTCACAATTAGCGAGTGGATGTTTGGACTGTTAGAAGTTAGGCTTTGCCAGAGTCTCTGTACTGTCACTAAGGACATCAGAGCCGCTTTCATTTGAATCATAGGACACTAACTGGAGTACCCCTTTCCGTCTGCTGTACTTTGATCACTATGACATCCTCACATCCTAATTGGTCTTATTTCCTATTCAGTCTCTTAGAGTTCAGCGTAACAGATGAAGTCTGGCCTACATTTCATTCTTTATTTCTTTATTATATAACAAGTTGCTTTCCAGATCAGAACCTTCATAGACCTCTTGTTTTTTTTTTGATGGGTCCACTGCAGCGGAGTCAGGCGGTCTGTTCATGTTATGGTCCCAGTGCCATTCAAGACAACCAGGGGGTGAAACATGTACGCGTGGTGTGCCATAATGTTTCAGGGAGGGGGGTGGGGAGTCTGTGCCACTGTGAGGAGGCTTTGAATGGCAACAGCTGGCATCAGAGGAGTCAACTAACCACAAGAACGATCACATACTGGACAAAGAAACCAATGGAGAAATAACATAGAATTTAGATGATAGGACAGCTGATCCAATTCATGTAGGTCATATCAGACAGGGGCGGTTAGAAGGGAATTGATTATTACTTTTTAATTATTATAGTAACTCTGATTTTTTACTGCCATGATTAAGAAAAAATTAAAAAATATATTTAAAAAATTGTTGTTTTTAATATTTATATAGAAATAGAGTGAAAAGATGCACACAAAATTTTTTTTTCTGAATAGCAGGATCTATTATTGTGGATTATAAGTAGTGTGTGACACTAATTACAGTGTAATGAGAAAAAGACTTGCCAGTTTGTACTTCTGGTCTGGAACAATTAGAAAATGATCGAGACACTAGACCCAACTATGGTGGTGTGTACTGTACAAAAGCATGTGTGTGTTTTTTTCCCTTCCTTTTAATGAGGGGACACAAGAAACAGAAGTTGGTACAGATGCAACGCTAGGTTTTCCAGTCTTACCTTCACTGTGCTACCTGACCTCTGCGCTGCTTAGAAGTGCAATTACAGTGACAGATTGGTTACAGCTTTAGACACACGTCTAGCTCGGCATTCGGCAACAGGGCAGAAATCTGAGAATTTATCTCGGGACCACGGCTGCCTTCACAGCGTCCCTGTGGAGCCGCGGGTGGATTAAAAAGGGAGCCTACGGTCGGGACGGGAGCACACCGTGGCACTGTCAGTCTATTCAACCCCAGCAGGCTTGAATGTTCAAGTCTCGCGTGGTGACCTATTGAGCGTCCTGCAGCCGCGGCGGCCGCTCCTGTGTGGACGGACTGATGGAACAGCGTGGAATCGAGCCTTAATTACCGTGGGCGTGGTGACAATGAGTGGCGGTCCAACAGATGCTGAAGAGGGAGGGGGGGGGGGGGGGGGGTCTGTGAGCGGTCAAGGCGCGCGTGCGTGCTTGTGTGTTAGTTCTACCAGCGGGTCGTGTGGCTGCAGCGTGGAGCGCATGGCGTGAGACATTTATGGGTTAGCGCTTTCGCTGCTATGTGGATGGAAACCGGTGACCATGTCGCGCTTTCAGGGGACTTACAGAACTGAGATATGGGTGCGTCCATTTGGGCTGAAGCTCCTCCTTTGGAGTTGAGTTTCTGGACCTGAGTGGGTGGGACGGGCTTGTGGGACTGGCCCGTGGCCCGGTACATGGCCTGGACCCACAGGATGCGGTCCTGCTCGTCGTCACTGGCGAAGATCACCGTGTCGCCCTCCTTCACGGCGTTGAAGAAGGCCCTGCCGCCGTCCAGCCCTGCCGCGGAGGCATGCGGGCGGTTAGCGCGCTACCATGCACGCACACAGCACATTCACCTTTACAGCACAGCGGGGGGGCGGGCTCACCGGGCTGCGGGTCGCTGTAGTCCACGGTGTAGCCGTCCAGCTGGAGAAGCTCCTGGGGCTCCGACTTTTTCTCTCTGTAGCTGCACATGGCGAACGTATACTGACTCACCTTCAAAATAAAGGTTCGACGGTCACTTCAGCCAAAGGTCGCGTTATATTGTACAGTACATTTTCCCCTAACTTGCAGTCTATAGCAACAAAATGAGAGCATTCCTCTTCTTATTCCTGGTTAGAGCTCAGTAGGTTGAATCCCTGTGAGGCTCACTGCTTTATTTATCAAGGACCCACCTGCACAAGGACAAAGAATCGCTTCTTCCAGCGCTTCCAGACGTTTTTCCCAAAAGCCCAAAGGTATCTGTGAAAACAGCATTCAAACACAAGGACACAGAAGCAGCACACGCGTCATCAGCCAAACCTGTATCATCTGCATGTACCATAATCATCAGGCCTTAGAGGTCAAGGGTTTTACATTTTTTCAGTAAGACCTGTGTTTCATAAAGTGAAGTACACGTCGCCGTCCAGCAGAGGGAGTGACGCGCTTCACAGTATTTTTCCACAGCACATGAGCCGAAATGAGGCCACGGAGCCCAGAGCTGTGTGTGAAAGGCATGGCAGGGATTACACGGCAGCGCGCCTCTCACCCGCAGTGCTTCATGTTCTGTGGCTTGTCCATTCGTATGGCCAGCTTGATCCTGAGATCCTGGTCGGGACACGCCTTGGTCACGGTCATCTTGTGAAGCTCCGACTGCTTCGGGCTGTTGGGAGTCGGGTGGAGGACAACCTGCAGCCGGAGAAGCGCGGGAAGTAAGAAAGCGTTGAAGCCATCAGATGGCATCCTGTATCCTCAGCTCCATACATGGATATATATAATTTATTTTGCAGGAATTAAGTGAGTCAGGGCAGAAACGGAGAACGGCGCTTTGCTGTGCCTCCCTGAAGAGGAGGCCTAATCTCTCTTTGCGGAGTTAAAGAGCTTTGAGGAAGCCTGCCTTCCTGCCAACGCCGCAGCAGCGGGAGATCAAAGAGCCGCGTCGCCGCCAAGGTCACCGCCACGACCGGGACGTCTGAAGCGAAGCGGCGACCCCACCTCCCGTAATCGCCCCCCACGGTGACCTCGTGCAGCTCCACCCCCAGAAGGTGCAGCCCGAAGACGGCAGCGGCGTTGGTGCTCCCTCCGCATTTCAAGTCTGTGACGCTTAAACGTTGTGTTGTTTTTGTGGGTTCAGCGGGATCGGTTCAGGAGCCGGTGAAACACGGGCGCGTCAAACATCAAATGAGTGTTTGTTAGAGCGAGCGAACGCACACACACACACGCACACACACACACGGTGTTCACTCGCCTTTAAGCGTTTTTGCATGTACTGTGCAATTCAAACAATCTGGAGGATTTGAGGATTCGGGGTTTTTCTCATTTCCACAACTACTACCTCATGTATAACTTGACACAATGCAGACTTAGTATGAGACGTAGAGGCGTTACCCTGCCCAGCTCCTTGTCCTCCAGGGCGAGCACCCCCGTGCTCTCTGTAAACAGCTTCACCTTGACAGCGGGCAGAGGGTGCGTGGTGGTGAAGTCCCCCTGGGTCCCCCAGCTGAAAGACACAACAGAACACACTCCAGGGATGGGCCTCCATGGCAGCATAGCACTGAAGTTTACGCACACAATGACCTCATCTGTGTGAACGGGACGCGTGGACGTCAACAAGCATCAACAAGCAATGACACGTTTTAGCCTTTGTGAGGTGAAACTGGTGCTTTTTTGAATTGCTTATAAGCACACGTTGGACTAAGCAGAATTCTGCAATCTAACACAGATCTACAGGGACGACCCCAGAGGACGCTTGATTCCTCTGCCCCCTTGGCTCTAAAGGCGCCCTTGCTATTTATACAGCAGATATCTTTAAAGCTGCACTTAGGAAGATTCTAATATAACAACAACCTGTCTTATCAGTCAACATTATTTTGTGGAGTCTGCAGCCGAGAGATGCCGCACACTGGCCAAAATTAACTGCTGCTGTCAAGTGTATTGTAGCCATGATCACAGGCAAGTCTCAAAAGCACTAAAAAATAAATGAGATAGAAAATTAAAATAGGATCCGTCCATTTATAACGACGTTTCATAGCGTTCAACAGAAACAATACCAGACGCGGACAAAACGAGAGGAGGGTTTTGTTCCAAAGGGGTTTTTGTATCATATACAGTACTGTGTGGTTTCATGTTTCCTACCACATCAGCGGCGTACATACTGTATACTACACCACCTGGGACAGAAACAAAGGCTCTTAAAGCAGATATCACTTACTGCTATACACTGAGAAAGCAGTACAGTCGTGTTTGACTTTACTATTGGGTTTTTGTTGTCTGTTGTTTGTTAATGTAACGTAATACACTTTCACTGCGAGGAGGTGCACTCTATTCGACATGTGGTCATTATCCAGCCCTGGTAAGACGCTTGTGTCTTGTAGGCATTTAAATGCAGATGAAGACACTGGTGGTTCCAGCGTGTACGCATCAGAGGAGCCGCTGACTGAAAGATGGAAGCCGGCATGAAGGTGACCTTGCGGATCCATCTAAGCTCCATTAATGGATGTCACAGGGCTCCGCTTCCATAGTTCCTCCTCCAAAATATATGACTCCCTGACTGCACTCCAGTGGGTCAAAGAAAAAAAAGCAACATATACAACCTGAAACTCTTCTTCTTTTAAGCCATTGGCCCTGTTTAACTGTGTTCAACCGGACTCTGACACTGTGAATGTACTCACTCCGCCAGGAAAAGGCTGTCTTTGGTCCTCGCTACGCAGCAAATGCAGGGACACACACGCCTTGTTCTGCTCTAATCCCTTCTCTCATTCATGTGCTTCCATCGCTCTCATCCTCACTTCATATAATGGCTTTAGAATTAGGCCGATCAGAGGAAGACATCTGGGTCTTAAAATACCCCATATCAGCATCAGGGTTTCTTGGACATTGCCTCCTGCACCTACTGTCTCATCCTTTGTGCATTCACCAAGAGGCTCCACACAATTATTCATCATTTTATATATTTATGTTTATGAATAGAGTTCAATGAAGTGGGGCAGACAGAAGTAAGGTAACAATGTACTCTGATTAATACAAACCACAGAGTTTGAATGCATGAATAGTTAAGAATGGACATTTTTCTTTTTAATATACTGTACTGCGGTTCGCCACAATGGATCTTCACACCTGGATCCACTGAGTCAGAAATCACGAAGCAAAAACGCCTTTCGGGTTCAGCAGTGAATCATGAGCGACACAGGGACCGTGGAACATTTTGTTTTCCTACAGGTACAGGAATTTGCTCCTGAGCCCAGTAACAGCTCACATTTTCATTAAATCTCCTGTATATTCCATTATGTGGAGGCTCAGCTGTGGGTATATTTCTGTAACTATCGGGGCAGACTTTGCTGCTCAGGGCCAAAGAGGCGAGTTCACAGAAGAAAAAGAAGGAAATTGAAGTTTTGCACAACTGCACAGTCCAATTCCTTCTTAAGTGTACTGTCCCACATGCAAAGTGCCTTTGAGAGGGAGCAATGCGTCAGAGAGCGCCAAGCAAAGAAAATGTTTTTCTACAGCCCAGCACCCGCTGCGGCGCTGGAGACTTTGGCACAGCCTCTGAGTTTTATTTCGCTGGTTATTTTAATCAAAGTGAAATCACAGAAGGTGAAAAGGTTAAAAATGTAGAAAATAACTAAAATGAACCTCAAAAGGAATGAAAGTAAGATGTCTGTACAGTAAAAGGAGACAATCCTCTGCAACCAGTTTTACCACAGGAAATTTCGATCTTGTTCTATTGACGTGTTTGTTTCAGTCCACTAATGCTGACATTTGTGAAGGGCGTTAGTTTCTAATGGACGTAAGTGTGAACAGACGCGTGTGCACATGCTGGAACAGGCCCTTACGTTGGCTTGGATGCCTCCGCTTGGTCAGTCTGCAGCTTCTCGCCTCCCTCCACCTCCATGGTGCAGTACACAATCCTGTTGGGAGCCAGAGACTTCAGGCCCTGCACTTCCATGATCACTACCTGCAAGGAGAAGACGCCTCGGTCAGGGCTGCAGACAGGAGGTGAGTCATCTCTCATCAGAGGGCCACCGGCCAGGAAGTCAGCAACACACATCCGCTGAGACATCGCCTCAAATGAAGGGACACAAAGTCCCATTCATGGGTTTTAACCAAACACTATGGACAAACTGCACCACCTCAAGCACAAGCTGCACTGTATATATCTGTAGGCAGCTCACACTGTGCTCAAATCTATAGCTTCTGCGAAACAACAAGACAAAATGCAATATCTTTGCAAATGATTAATTTTCCCGATTCTGAAATAGCACTGCATCATAAGGAATGAGGTGCGACTGCTCCCAGTTCTGTGGTGATAGCTCATCTCAAGCTGATAACAAGATGACTCACGTTCTCTGGTAAGAAAGTGGTAAAAGTGTGTGTGTGTGTGTGTGTGTGTGTGTGTGTGTGTGTGTGTGTGTGTGTGTGTGTGTGTGTGTGCGTGCGTGCGTGCGTGCGTGCGTGCGTGCGTGCATCTTAACATAGCGTCTGTTCAAGCCCCTGAACAGGTCTGCTGTCTGTTTCTATACTTAGAGCAGACAAGTTGATGACATCTCCGCTTTAACAGCTCTGGGGTTTAGATACTAATAGGATAATGTTCCCTCTATTTAGCTAAAGTTTGAACATGTCACGTGATCTTCCCACGTCTCTATCCTCACTGCACGTTACACTACCTCCAATGTGAAGGAGAGAACCACGTCAGACTTGGACAGCGTGTTCTCGTCCTCCTGGCCCATGTCGATGATGGAGGTGTTGTGCCCTCGTTTGAGCTTCTGGAGTTTGAACTCGCCGCCCTTCGACACAGGCATGCTCTCCAGATTGGCCATCAGCTGATTCACTGACGACTTGAGCTCCTCGATGAACATCGCCTCCATCTCTTTCGACACAAACTTGGGGAACTTGCCGCCCTGTCGAGAGAAAACGCGATGACTCAGCAAAGAAATGGTGCGACGAGAAGGAACAGCCAATTAAATATGATCATCTGAAAGACAGGACTAACTCAAAATGTAATTCATTGAAAAAGTTATTTCAGAAATTGGTAAAGTGACCTAACACATATATACTACAGTTTTACTTTAGTGGGCGGCAGCTCACACTTTAATGTTTATACAAGTTGTACCATATTAGAGCCATATTAACTCTATAACAAAGCAGGTCCCTCATAGACTCTGACTCACCCGAGCAATCTGGTCTGCCATCTGAAGACGGCCGTCCAGCTCCCTCCTGATCTGTGCCGCCTGCTCATCCAGATTGTCCAGCTGTTGGTGAACACAGAGGAGAGGACAGGTCCCATTAAGAACCCAAGGTCAGGGTCAAAGGTCAACACATCGCAGATTTGGCTTGTCGTCAAAAATGAAACAAACCTACTGAACCGTTACTGTGGTTTTATTGCGATAAATAATTATAATAGTTGAGGTTTTTTAAAGTATATGACAACTATTTCTGCCATGAAACTACTACTGTATGTCTTTTCTTATTACTGGTAAACCTCAACCACACATATTTAGACAAACGCTAACAGCAACAAAAACCAGCAAATCATGTATAAATCCAAGAGTGTGAATAGAACAGAAAAAATGGTAAAAAAAAACAGTGTCC
Source organism: Betta splendens (assembly GCF_900634795.4). Classification (NCBI taxonomy): domain Eukaryota; kingdom Metazoa; phylum Chordata; class Actinopteri; order Anabantiformes; family Osphronemidae; genus Betta; species Betta splendens. The sequence goes on along the minus strand of NC_040885.2, from coordinate 12,155,345 downwards.
ATGTGCTGTTATAGATCCCTGGAGCTGTAACGCGACCTGAGAGATCGCTGGACGTACGTAATGACACCTTCTGCATGTAAAAACCGACACGCGCCGGCGGAAGGCTGAAGTGAAAGTTCTCACACACATCCGTGTTGATGACGTCGAGTGCAGCGGCGCATAAAAAGACTAATTAGGGCTCCGGTTTATTCCAGCGGGTCGCAATCACAGCAGCATGGTGTGGCAGCAGACATGAATAGACCAAAAATCAGAATGTCATCACTGCCTCTCAGGAAGCACGCTGCCATCGCCATAGAAACCATGAATGGACGTCCTGCTCGCTTGGATTTTCCCCCCTTTTTGTTGATTTCAATCAACAGAGTGGGATCCTACCTTTCTCAAACAGCGTAGCAAAATAATGCCACCTCTATACTGTATATACTGCATACAGCATATACAGTATGTGGCTATGGGAAATATGCCCAATGTGTGATATCCTACTTTGCCCCAGAGTAATGAAAAGCAAAGAAACGTATATTTCACATTAATAATGAATGAGGGTTTTATATTAGCTGACAGCAGGAAAGAGAAAAAAACATGTCCTATGTCTCTTTCTTCCTCCTTTAAGTTATTCTCTCACCTAAAGCTCATTCTTTTTCAAATGTGATGTTGTGATTCACCAGCCGGCACAATTTCCTGTTCGGGGACGGGAGATTAACTTTTACCGTCCGCAGCGGCCGCTCACACTGTGCTGCTGTGCAAAAACCCTTAAAATGGAGATTCCGTGGATTACACGTGTCCGTTTCCTGAGTGTCGCCGTCAAAGTGGATGTCTGCGATAAAAGTGGGGTCAGACGCAGGTTTGCTGTGCACAGAGGCCTCCGATATTTATTGTTTTGCATTTTGCCTTTATTACCGACATTCTTTCCCCTCAGCGGAACGGGGGATCTGCCCAACGAAGCCACTGACTTTACTCCCGATGATCTAAACACCACTCTGCTGCCTTATGGTGTTTCACCTGCTCCTATTATATTAACAGGCCTTGTCTTTCAGGCTTTATAATATTGATTCTCTGCCCCTTCCAGCAATCCTTCCTAAGAGGGAATGAGCTGGAGTCGCGCTGCAGCCATTAACAGGAGTGTAGGGAGGCATCAAGAGGCCGCGCGGCTTCAGCTACAGCAGACATGAACCATGCACATATACTGTACGTCCAGATATTTAGTTTCGCTTCACATTCTTCCCTTTTGTCATTGATTCCTCGCAAATGAGGAAACGATGCCGGACAGATGGAGGAAGCTTGGTGTGGTGTGCCGCCGAACACGCACCCTGCAACACATCCCAGAGTTCTTGTTTAGTAGAGCACATAATCAGACTTTGCCACCAGCTGCAGCAGAATGTCTGCAGTTGCACCACAGCTCAGCCGCACGACGACACTTCAACTGCTGGTTCACGAGTCTCTTTTTTCCATGTCATGTCCAATCGCGGGCAACCGGCGTCACCCGCGACCATAAGTTTGAGTGATACTGATTGTCTCGATACTGATGCCCGGGCGGCTCCGTTCCCCCCGTCGCTGGAGATCCTGCGCTGCCTGTCATAACACTCGGAGCTCTGGGCACTGTTGGACTGCAGCGCCAGCGACATCTGACTCGTTCAGTCCCAGAAGAACTGTCAGCGCCATGCCTGGGAATCCGGCAGCTCGGCCTGTTGATGTCTGACGCTGCAAATTCCCTGTCTCATCCTTGCGTTTCCCCTCCCTCCAAAAAAAAAGAGAATGAAAAGATCTAATTCCACGTGTCCAGCAAATTCTGAAAAGTGCTAAATCCTCCCCGGTACCGTTTACTGGACCTTAATGCTGCCGAAGCAGAGAGTTCTGGTTCATTATGACCGTATGTAGATTGCAGTTTATCTACAAAATGGCTACGATGAAAATGTGACCCCGATGCATTTAGGTTCCTTTTATCACAACCATTTTTTCCATTAGCAGGAGTGAAACGCAGAGAGCGTCCTGGCTGTGGGAGGAAAATGTGAACTAAGAGTTAACTCCCTACTGAGTCCCACAGCACCCAGTCTGATCGGGCCCACAGCTCCTGAAAGGTCACAGTTGTCAGTGGCTCACAGCCTCAATATAAGTGGACAGGAAGCCTTGTATAAAATGAAACTGGCTAAAAGGTAAGTTTCTCTGCGTGTTACGGAAGCTGACAGCGGCGCCGCGGCCGAGTAAAGGTGACACCGTTTCAGCGCTAGTCGGCCTGACAGCGGGTTAAAGGTGACGTAGCAGAAGCAGGCGGGTAGTTAACAGCGCGGCTGATGACAGATTCCCAGGTGGCTGCTGGGACATCAGGGGCAGACAGCGCATACAGCCAGGGGCGAGTTCCTGTGGAGAACAAAGACGGAGCGACCGCGGCAGGATGGCACCTGGATGAGTCCGGGCCGCTGGGCTATATTTAGAGCGGTGTGTGTGTGTGTGTGTGTGTGTGTGTGTGTGTGTGTGTGTGTGTGTGTGTGTGTGTGTAGAAACACGCCATGCTAGCTAGCTGGAAACCTCGCTCATGTGTGCGTGTGTGTGTGGTAGAAACACGCCATGCTAGCTAGCTGGAAACCTCTCTCATGTGTGTGTGTGTGTGCGTGTGTGTGTAGAAACATGCCATGCTAGCTAGCTGGAAACCTCGCTCGTGTGTGTGTGTGTGTGTGTGTGTGTGTGTGTCTGCACGCCGGTGGACGTGGCGTCTGCATGTGCATGTGTGCATGTGACCCGCAAACATGCACATCCAGGTACCGTGGGCACGCCATGCTAGCTAGCTGGAAACCCAGCTCATGTGCTTGGGAGCCACACACACTTTTGGAAGGGGATGTAAAACGTCTTCGGAGCGGTGCAAAGAGTGTCTTGTGTTTTTATGCGCTGCAGCTGCCGCGGCTTGTCAGCTTATTGTTCCAGTTTTATGAATTGCAAATGAACTGTTGTTGGTGTTCTAATCAGCAGCAACTCCCGAAACCACAGCTGATTACCTCAACAAACACCAGTGACCACAGTTGAGATTCAGGCAACAAGAAACCGGATACTAGTCAGTACCAACCAACCATAGCAATGGAAGAAATGAATGAATGGTTTCATTTTCCACCTAATAATAAACTTTGTCTAGACTCCAAACCACACAGGTGCAGTCACGCGTCCTCCAGTCTTTTACTATTGCTGCTTCTCAGGTTTAGAGGTGGCCGAGCAGGCGCAGCACACGCTTCTATTCTCCCCAGAAGCCGCTGCACTGGAGAGACTCCGTTACATTAAATCAGCTACAGGCAAAACCAAGGAGAACTCCGGCCTCACTCCCCAACTAGCAGTTGCTGACAAGACAGATTAAAGAGGCAAAGAGCAGCCTCCCTCCACGCCTCCAGGTAAACTCATGCACAGATTGGACTGTGATCCAGGCTCAGTGTGATCTTCTTGTACCTTAGACCTCACAGGGCAATTTCACACAACGGGCCACAAAAGTGGTTTTAATTTGCTGCGCTACGACAGTCGCTAGAAGCTACTGTAGATGAGAAATTTGTTATTACACGCATTATTATCTGATAGAGATTTATTTTATGTGATGATTGAGCTGATTCCAGCAGGATCTTTCAGAAACTAGGCTAATTTTGCTCCTTTTCAACATCCAGTGATTTTTTTTGGATATTCCTTTGACATACTTTTGATTACTACTTTGACTTTAAGTCTCTTTAAATGCTTCTACAAGTACTTAAATACAGAATAATATAATAATAGTATAGTAGCATTTTTTTAATCTGGGATGCTTTACTTACAGCAAATAAGCTTAAAATGTAGGAACCTAAACAGATTTAGAAACTGAATTTGGTTTTATTTTAGTAAATGGTCAGTCAGGAATAGTGAACTTGAAGGTTTATTAATACAGACACCAAAGGCATTACAAGCAATGATCAGGGAGTGTGGCTGGTGCTGCCGCTGGCTGTGCCGGTCTAATCACTCTGTTCCAGGGTCTGCTCTTATTTCAGCATGAGACAGAAATAGACCAGTGCCTCATTCTACTATTTGGATGTAACTACAGAAAATGTAAATCCCCAGCGATAACGGTGAAAAAAAAAAAAAAAATGATGGCCTCTGAATCCCGGCCAATCCGTGAAAACCTTTCATCAAATCCCAGCAGCTCTCAGACACGCTGACTGGGCTGCCGCGTCTCCTTTTTGGTGAGTATTTTATCATTTACCACAGGCCAATATATGTGGGCAGGTTGCTTACTAAAGACAAGCTCAAAGTCACCATTAGAAGCCCGACGTAGTTGTTACAACAGCACGTCAGAGGAGCGAGGCGACTCCAGGAGCAGCTGGAGAAGCATCTGGAGCAAAATGGAAACAGAGACTTAAGTCCTCTTCGCTAAAGCAGCGTTTGCACTGTCTGTATCACCTCCCAGTGTGACGCCCATCACACGCCGCAGTGTTTGTCTTCAGGTCGGCGTACTGTTCAGTGAAACGCCTTTATGTTCGCTCTGACCTTATGCTAACAGCCCTGCTGCCAGTACAATGGGGACCCGGGTTGAGCGTCTTCAGAGGCTTGGGAGGAATAATGCACGCGGGAGTTTAGAGGCTATGGCAACATATTGCACCTCAGCATTCGACGCATCTCGGTAATGAACGCTCAGAACAGAGCGGAGCCCACATTGATCTTTCCCCACTGACACATTTGGAGAATACTCAACAACCTAATTTGTTTAACAGCATCTTGTGTCACCTGCTTAGATTTATACGAAACAGCGGCCGGGGTCCAAAACCCGGAGACAAAGTCCATTTTGTTAAAACCATGTGCTATATTACTATAGCTATAAAGGAAATGTGTATTATGTGGGTTAAATGGTGAGAAAATGTAATGTGTCCTTCGAATCCTGCAGTGATAAGACTTTTAATTATGCTCCTGATGAAAGAATACATTAGCAGCGCTCAGGATTCCCACAGAGAGCAGTAAGGCAGTGAAGGCAGCAAGGGAGGAAGAGTTATGAGCGACAGACGAGCCCCAGTGTCCACTATTATCTGCTTGGCTTCCCAATCTCCCCTTCAATAAATCAGAGCAATCTAGAAGATCTATTGATTAGCATTTGTTGATTCAATGCCACAGATAACTAATTCAAATAAATCATCTGCGCCCGATGTTAACATGGAGAAAAATGGGATAAACCTTCACACAAGGTCCCATATTAAAATCCGATCATGTGATCAAATACCTGACAGGCCTGGTAGAGCAGCTGGTGCTCGAACTTCTTGATGCCCAGGATGTTCTGGAACATCTCGTACAGCTGGTCCTTGCTGAGGATCAGCTCCGAGGCGGCGCTGGCCGTCATGCGCTGCTGCGCCTTGCGCGGGTCCTCGTCGCCGCGGTAGATGGTGTCGAACTTGGCCATCCAGGAGCTGAGCACCGTCTCCTTGCTCAGCCCGTCGATCTCCGGCAGGCTGCGCACGCGCTTCTCGATGTGCCGCTTGAACACCTCCCTGAAGTCGTTGGCCGAGAAGCCGCCGCTCTGGACCATCTTGGCCACGCGGTCGCTTTTGAGGAACACCTGCGCCAAAGACAAAAGTCAGCGAACGGCAAGCAGTGAATGCGGGCTTTGAGGCACGTGCGGCGCATGGAGCTGTGATTCAGGGCGGCCAAGTCTGCTGTCTGCTAATTACACACTAACAGGGACAGAGGCTGATGAAGCTCTGAGTGAAGCCACCATCAGAGCTGACTGCTTTGTCACTGTGGCAGTCACATTTTGTTCCTAGCATCCATTATGGCAACAAGAGACTGAGAGTACTGTGCTGAACACCTACAGAGCAGTGGACGTTACTGGGCGCTCCCTGCATTTGAACGTATGAGAAGCAGAGTCGCCCTTTTAGCCTGTGATGCAGACCCTTAACCAAAAATGAAAAGGTAATGATTCAGCGACGTGTAAACTCACGCATTAGAATAAATGACCATATAAATGTTGAATTACTGTATGTGGCATGCTGATGTCTTTAACACATTGTCCAAGACTTTTATTTATTTGTGTAATGTGCAAACTACTAACAATAAGCACACAATGACACTGAAGCAGAACTGGTTGATTTAAAATTCCCAGGTTTTTAGAAAATATGAGTGTGCATGTTAAAATCAGTCCCTCCTGCAGTGCAGTACATGAATGAGCCTCCAAAAAAAGAGTGAAAGCTTTGCTCGGCTTATTTTACCACGGAGGGACACGGTGCTAACAGTCATTTTCACCACCCTCCAATCCTTCAACTTTTCTCCTTTTCACATTGAATATAAACAAAAAACCATGGTCCGCTGTTACACGGAGGTCAGCCTGTAATTAACTTTTGTGGCAGTCTCCTAATGGTTCCCATCACTACTAGTGCTGCCAGCTTGCCAGTAATGAGTTTTCCATCTACAGATTGAATGGTGAGGTTGGAAAAGATGGCTGTGTCAGCCACAAGCTCTGACTCATAATCTGCTGCAGCCACCATTTTACCACATCAGTGGCGTAGCAGGATAAAGTGAATGAGACTAAGACCTACTGTGGGAAATATGCATGTGCTGTATGCATTGGGAGGGTATTTTGAGCGTCTGGGCCGCCGGGGTGCGTTCTTACCTCATAGTAGCTCTGCACAGCATTGATGAATGCCTCATCAGCCACAATTTGTGTGTCTCCGTTGAGGAAGGCCTGGAAACGATCCTTGGTCTGCTGAAGCTGCTGCTTGCTTATCTGTGGACACGGGGGCAAACGCAGGACACCGTCTTGTTAGAGCCAGATTGGAGGAGCACGTCAAAACAAGCTCGCATTAGGTTTTGAATGGCTTCCTCGCAGTGAGACCAGAGTGCACTCAGAGCTCTGCAGCCAGTTTGGGGTAGTTATGCCTTCCCTGTTCCCCAGGTCCACGTCTGTGTCCTCCTTCAAACAGACAAGCTCTAAAGGTTGGCGGCCAGGAGCAATTCCTGCTAAGTGGCCGCATCGCATCAGGCCACTGCACGCAACGGAACGGAGCTCATCCCAACAACAAGTCCCCGGCGCTGATACAGAGTCAACCCGGGACCAGCAGGAGCGGCGGTCGCCTGCTCCACTCGCTGTGACCGCAGGTGACGGCGGGAGCAGAAATTAAAACCGAAACTGAGAGCATTGCTTCGTACTGTAGCTCAGCTCTGATGTGAAGCACGCGTTGCTGCACCCAGTGCCCCTAAACAATGCTCGGCCTCATCGTCTGTCTCACTATTACTCATGAATATAAGCCCAGGGTACCTGGATGCTTCCACTTCGATGCATCCTCTGCGTATCGTGGCACCGCGGCCCCCCTCGGGCTGAATTCTAATCACTTTGGAGATCCTGTAGATTTGGGTATCTCTAAGGCTATTTAGTAAATGCTAGCATGTTAGCGTAGCATATGAAGATACAACACAGAGGCATGTCATGTTTGCCTTTGTGCTACTGCACCGATAGCATTTAGCTGGAAGCGCTGCCGTGTCCACAGTAATTACAGTCTCACTGAGCTGCTAGTGTTGCTGCAGGCTTAAAATGTTATTCAGTCTACGTCTGTTCTATACTATATTTAAGTCTGCTAGACTTTAAATATCCCATTTAATGCACTGGCAAAAGGGCAACGTTTACAGTGTTTGTCCTTCTTTCACTTTTGAGCGTCCTGCAGGTCTAAATGTCCTTGGACTGATTTCACACATTGTTACCGACTCGGTGACCTAACAGTCAACAGGCTGAAAATCTCCCTCTGACGACTGCCGTCAATCTTACAGTTCAAGCTGTTGTGTATATCAAACATGCACAAGGACCGGCTGCTAGCGTGTGTGTCTCCGTGCGTTCGGCCGTACATTGCAAGTGACAGACTTCGGTGTAGGAGTGAGATGGAGAAGTACCACATATTATGTGCCTGTGAGCGCCATCAGCGCCATCTGTGTGCCCGTCATGCCTACCCCGGCCCCCCTTATACACTTAAAAACATGGCAGCATAACATTTTACAACTAAAAAGATGATAAATGGCTTAATAATGTTGCACCACAAGTTGACAACGAGGTGACGGCTCCAATGTTTTCAATAATAAAAACACAAACTCAGAACACGCATTACTTCAAGACATGTGTTCTGTTTCAGCCGATTTACGATTCCTGCAGCGGAGTGAATCCCAGGGTGATATATCCCCTAATGTGCCAACATAAAAGAGCCACTTACAACACATAACAGCACATCAACAGCATCAGAGATCAATAAAGCATAAAGGTTTCAGGTTTATTCATCTCTGCCACAGCTACAGTAGGCGTACGGTTAAGGACGAAGTGTGGACCGTCCGCGCCATATTGGTTAAGGAACATCCCGAGGCCAGAAATGGTAATATTAACAACCGTATGCAAATGAGCTGGGTCCACGGGGACACGCGGAGGCTCAGGTCAACATACTCAGCTTTGGTTGCATGTAAATTTGTGAACGCGAGTATAATGACATGCAGCAGTGTTTATTCTGGATTTTTATGACTAAATATAGATAAGGTAATAGATTAAGTTTAATGACAAGGTCTCCACCAGACAGAATAACAACTATTAATGAGACTTTCTTTTGGGCTTGTATTTCTGAAATGAAATATTCATAAATGAAGTAATAAACATTTTAATTAACATGAATAAATGCAAAAAGTGCATGTTGATGAAATACAGTCAACTCAAATAGAGGGAAAGAAATAACACAACATGAGAGAGGGGTCTGAATAACGCGGAACATAAAGAGTTGTGGACACGAGCTGGGGCTTCTGCTGAAGGGCCTATGAAAAGACTTGAACCAGGCCGAGAGAAAATGTTTCGAGGTTAAGCATGCATTTGATTCTCGACCTGAGGTTGGACAAACTAGTAACTAGTACCTAGTAGTAGTAGTAGTAACTAGTACACACAAGCAGCTTTCCTGTCTTTTTTGGAATAACTACAGTATGAATTCACTAGTGCCTGAAAGCTTGTGTCATTTTGATTTTACACCGACGTACACAGCACTAAAGCGGGCGAAACGTGTCCATGGCTTCACAAACGCACGGCTCAGCTGCATAACGTATTTATGACTCTGGGCTCTGCGTGGCCTGTCTTTCATTGCTGATTGGACGACTGCGCTGATTAGAAACGAGTTGATGGATGAGGAAAACGCCTGTATTTTCAGCTGCATTTCCAGACTCCCAGGTCGCACTTTTCTGCTTCGCTGGTATCGATTCTCTCTCTGTGGCTCTTATCAAGATTGCAGTGTTACACCGTGATTCATTGGTTTGCAATGAAGTAGGCAGTGACATTAATCACCCTTCACATATCAGTACAGGAGCGACGCAAGCTGCATCAGCTGCATGTACAGTAGCTTCATTACAGTTCAAAATGACTATGGATTAAGAGTTTGACCATTATTTGATTAATGGAATAATAATAATTAGGACTCTAATTAAAAACAGGCTTCATGAAAACATGCTCTCTGCAGACTACGGCTGGAGCAGTGCATGTACAATATAGGAGCATTGCAGCTCCAGCTAATTTTAATTTCAAAATACTTTCTCTGTATTAAAGCTAGTTGAGCCTTAAACGAAGATTAAGCCTCGACAGGCACACATCTTATAAAATATAAGCTTCTTTTGGTGATGTTCCAGCGGACCAAAAAAGAATGTTCATGCATATCAACTGATGACTAAGATGTCAAATATAGGCAACTTGCTTATTTTATAGAATGTTCTGAGCTGTCTATCACTTACCAATAAAACGCGGAGTGACAGCAAGAACTGTTACATAAGACACGTGGAAGTTGATGAGTGTTTAGGGCAGTGGCCAGGATTATAATAAGATTAACATGAACGTTAAATCAAAGCCTCACCCACACGGTCGGGGACAGGAACGCAGTGGGAACGCGGCAAATCCTGAGTCTGCTTTATTTAGTGCTTATTTTAAAAGTAAAACGTGTTTAAATGGGCCTAGAAAATGTAAACGAGTCGTTTTACCTGTAAAACGGAAATAAACCCGTCCAGTGTTCTTTAAACTATGGTCTGCGGAGCAGAGACATTGAACGTGTCATATGTTCAATACCACGTTTTCTAAAGCCTTTGATCTTTTCCTCAGCTGATTGCTCAGCTTTGTTCGGTTTTGTCTCTGAGTGAAGCAGCGAGAGAGAAACGGAAGCAGGTCAAGAGGATTTGGAAAAGCACTTTGAGTATTATATGAACTATGTCGTACGGTTTACCTCCACGTGTTTACAACGAAATGAAGACTATGTCAAAATAACAGCAGGACGCACAGCACCTGTAATACACCATAATTATAAGTAATGATTAGGATTCTTATATTTGTCTCTGGAACAGCTCAGGCACAAGATACATGTGGTTGCAGCGCTGTGATGAGTGGTGTAATTAGCTAATTGAATGCAGCATATACTCAGGCTACTGCACTAAAGCCTCTGCTGTGCTGACTCACACTCCGGCTCCATCTAGAAGTTATGCAACGCAAAAAGAGGAAAGTTAAATTAACATGTTTGCCAAAATTAAATCCCGGCAAATAAGACGTGGGCGGCGGCGGCGGACGCATTAGCAGCTCATTGAGAAAACGAACCCCGGGACCTGGTCGGCGCGCGGCGAGGCCTCCTCCTGGCGGCACGTGGAGGCCGCTCTGCGTCCGCGACGCCGAGAGTGCAGCGACGCCGATGTGCCATCTGTTGGTTCGCAGCAAACACAGCCTTGCGGAAGCCTCTCGCTAGACAAAGCACACTTTTATTCGTGTTGCGGATGACACCGCCGGCCCACATCTGAGTAAACAGCAAACACGAGCGCGGGCGCGGGAGCGCGAGCGGGCGCCGCGCGACAGCTGCGCCGAATCCACCTGCAAACACAGGGACACCGGCGACTGCGGTCACGCGACCGCAATTAGAGCTTGACACGCGCACGAACCGCTATCCCCGAGCAGACACGAGCGCGCGCGTCCGTCCCGAGGACACGCACGGCCCGCGCTAGCTTAGCAAGCACAAACAGCCAGGTGAATGCACCACGCGCTGCGCTGCCGTCGCGCGCGTGCGCTGATACGCTGCACGGACCGCTGTGCGCATCCAGCTTTTCCCCTTCTCGTTACGCTCATCCATCATCACCATCGGCTCATTGGCAGAATGCGTGCGTTTCAGCTGTCTCATCGCTATGCTCATTTATTTACTGTGCAGAAAACTCGCTCTTAGCGTAATATTACATATCTGTACGGACGCGGACAAGTAATATTTCATAACGGCCGAGTGCAGCCGTAAACTTCTTTCTTTCCCTTTTAACTTATATTACATGACAAATACTCCTGCGAATCCCGTTGATGTTCCTACTAAATTATTGATGATGCACCATGAAGATTTTATAAGCACTGCAAATCATATTTTAGTGAGTAATTTGTCTGGTGCCAGCTGCCAGTGTGAGCTTTGCACACTCAACATGCAAACATCTTCAAATAATAATATATGAATAAGGAATTTCTCCCTTAAACTTCTTTGGTGGTGATTTGAGTGTTGTGTGCTTGTCAGAGTTTCATTACTTTCTATGTCCATGTGCTTTGTGCTGATAAATGACTATTGTTCTGCAGAGGAAGTGTTAATCATGACTGGCTGGATAGAAACAGATATCAAATATGTGATTTAATAAATATTAATAATGTGCCAATTATTCCAGGCATTTTACGAACAGATGTGGGATTTCATAACCAAAGGACGATCATGTTTCCGTGAAGTTTACAACATTCCAACCTTTTCTTCGGGTGCTGAAATGAAGTTGCCACTGTGTGGAGGTCTGACAACAGTATTAGAAGGCCACGCTTGAACGGCAGCATCATTAAGAGCTGCTGTTTTCATCTCCACCTGAACAGAAAAAGGCTTTTAATCCCGCTCTGCCACCGTGCTACGTGCTACGTGCTACATGCTACGCGCTGCTTTGCTCCACAGCCAGGAGCAGGTTAGTGACTCTGCTCATTGCATTACTCTCCACCCCGTGAATCACTTCAGACCCGCATCCCGTCACTTAGTGGGACTCCCTCCCTCTCTCCCTCTCTCCCGTCAGACTCATGGCCGTGTGCTAATGGTCTGTGCGCGTGAAGCCCATCATCTCAGATATTTCTGGGCCAGCGTATTAGCGAGGCCCGATGCTCAGTGACGTCTGAACGCGGCGAACACGAGCACCCGCACGTGTCCGTGAGCAACGATTTGCACTGGACACATATTCAGATTGAGCGTTTCGCAGGAGAATTACTGTACTGCTGACAATGGAGGAGGCGTCGTCCTGACGTGGAGCCTCACGGCTGCTGTTTGCGTTCCTTATGCCTCAGCGAGAGTGACAGAGACGGAGGGAAAGAGCTTTACCAGAGGATTCCAATAACGATCCCGCTACAGCTCCCACCTCGTCTTCCTTCGTTAATGTGGAAAATTACCACGACTAATTTCTCTCAGTCGCTCTCCATTTAGTCTTTTCTCACCATTCCCAGCGTGATCCTCCCTCAGTAGCAGCGTTTAATGCGCTTCGACGTAGCAGGACAAACACATTCATTTGCCTTTTATGACCATCATGTAAATATTTTTTTAGCTGTAGTGTTAATGTCAACATCTGGCAGGAACTAAACTCTTGTTTCCTTCCAACGCAAAGCGACGGTTCGACGCTGTGGCAGCATTTTAATGACAACAAAAACAATTAGTTGATTAATCCATTAGTCGATTGACTGGAAATTGGCAACAGTTTGGAGAATCCATTGACTGGTAATGTTTGTCAGCTCCTTCTCAGCCTTACGTAACAATAATGTGAATAGTGTCGAAGCAGATTTGCCTCCTGAGACTGTGTGAGGGATATGAAAAATAAAAACAATCATTAGCTGCTCCTAATTCTTATTTGCATAGGATTCATCAGAATGATAATAACCACTGTCGGATCAAAGCGACAGTCAAACTGCATCACGTTGCAAAAGTCCACTTTCCATAAAGCAGCTTCAACTTTTCCGTTTGTTTTTCTGCGTAGGACTAATGTGCACTGTGGGCAGCGGGGATTATATCTCACACAACAATTAAAAGAAGACTGACAGGAGCCCTGCAGATTAATCTGTCTCAGTCCATGCGTGAAACATGACAGGCACAACTCCCACAATTCTGCTTCACGTCCAGACACTGTGTCCTTCAAACAAAATGGGATATTTATACATTGTGCCATGGGGATTAAGGCTAAAAGCGAAACGCACGGTCCAAGCAAATGAAAATGCTCTGGACAGGAGTCCAGATTACACAGGCTTTGTACGGACACAGCTTCCACTGTGAAAAAAGGAGTACAGCGTGTATCTGACAAAGAGATCTCATCACGTGTCCCGCACATAAAAGTTTGCCTCTTATAAGAAATAATCCGTTTCACAGCGACGTCTCCACGTTTAAAATCCTCTAGATGAACTAGCCGTAGCATTTGTGGATTGTTGAAACAGCTGCTGTGCATCTGGACATGCAGTGTATGATCCTGCGCGTCGGTATTGTAACACACAGGATGGTTCCCCCCTGGTTGCAGACAGGAGCCGTGTTTCATTTGTGGAGCTGTGATCCGGTACACGTGGCGGGTGAGGGGGTCCGCGCCCGCTGCTTCTCAGCTGTCGCTGCCTCCGCTCGCCGCCGATGAACACCTTCACGCCTCAGTCCGAGCGTTTGCTACTGTAGAACGCGCTGCAGTGCTTCGGCGGGAGAGCGGCGTTTGTCAGATGCTGATTGACGTGTTTTATTGTTAACTCGGAGCTCGACTACAAAAAGAAAACGACTGTGGAGCTTCTTTAATTTTCAAAGCGTGCCTTTTTTAAGGCCGAACGCCGTTTAAAGATCTTACATAATAATGCAAATGTTTCCCTCCAGCTCTTCTGCTGGCACACGCGCTTGTCCACATGAAACGGTTGCTTCATCAACGCAGCCAGAGCAGGTAAACCAGGTAAAAAAGGTTTGAATCAGTTTCATTTCACTTGTGCATCGGCAGCATATAAGAATGTATCTGCCATCATCAGCTCAAATTCACACTTGCGTGAGTTATTGTGCATATTCAACCACTGAGGCTGGATTCAGATATGTGATATCTCACTCGCTCCTCCAAGGACTTAATGCTCACGCCCTCACAATCAAACGATTACCTTATTTATGTTTTAATTTACATCGTCCTTGAAAAATGTTTTATTTGACCATCACTAACAACTTCTTTTCTCTTCTCCAAATGTTGCCGTTAAATGCAATATGTTCTAATTATCATCTACAATAATTCACACAGGATCATTATTATGGAGTGATGCACAGTGCATGTAAAACAAGTCCTTTGCTCAAATCAGCACAAAACACCCAGAAGAGGTAAACTTCATCCAAGTTTCCCTGATTTGCATTTTGCTCTACTTCTCATTCATGTCACAAAACCTGCTGCACAATTTACTGCTTCTCCTCTCCGAGTATCAACAGCAGAGTGTGTAGCATTAAAATGCTGAGCCAAGATGCATGCTATTAGAGAAAGCTGCTGGCAGATGAGTTTATTGGGTCAGATTATCTTTGGAGCATCATACTTTGTAATTGAAAAGAAAGAGTGTCGAACCGAGCTGCAAGTCAGCTCTAAAGGAACCAGACAGTGGTGAAATGAGAAGCACATGAGCTTCAATTATCAGATGCCTGATGCTGTATGGATTTCACTTATGATTGAAAAATGCATCATGTGAGTCAAGTCTGTTAGCATGCTAACACTGACTTATTGTGAAGCTGCTGGTGACATAGTATTATTTAGAAGCCACTTTGCTGTAACCCCATTGTGCCGTTGAAAAAACGCGTGGCATCAGTCGAACGTCAACCACCGGCCCATTGTGTCACCCTTTCACAAGGTTATAGCACCACATTTCAGCAGCAGGGGTGCAGCTCGCGTGCGCTGCAGCCGGGCCTGCTCCGCTGCGATTGCCCATCGCTGCTGTTCGTGTGCCAGAGCTTCTAATAACGGATTATCAGGGAGCTGCTCCACATGTTTCGTCCAAGTCGCTAAGTCTTTTTATTACGGATATTACTTCATCATACTTCTGTGGCTAATCTAAAACGGTCACGTGGACGCATTAGACAGTGTATCCGTGCTCACGTTGCTCATGAATGATAGGAATCTGCTGACGTATTACGCCAGTGTTGAATATCCCTTCTCCCCGGGACCGACTGATGACTGAATGGGAGTGAAATGATGATTCTGAACGACGCCACTGGATCATCTCACGCTTCAGTGTTCAATGTTGGTAAATATTTTAGTGTAATTAATCATCCTAACCAATTGAATAAGGTTAAAAACATTCCATTGTTGCCAATTAATTTGGCCAAAGAAGAAAATATGTTCCCGACGGGGATGGTTTAAGCCAAAAGATAAAAATTTGGAGCAGATCTGAGTCTAGTGGCAGAATGTAGGCAGACGTACATGCTCTGACAACAAGCATTGGATTGTTTGTCTAGATATTCTCTCAGCCACAGCAGGGTTTTGTGGCTGTCTGTGCTATAAAAGTGCTTTAGCCCATCAGTAACCTACACTGAATGGAGCCACGAGCAAACAAGTGCGGCGCATGGAAGCGCTGCGGTTCATGCCTCCCACATGCGCGTCTGCATGAGTCAGCAGAAAATCCAGGCCATATGGCTGAAACCCGTGTCCTGAAGACGAGGGATTATCTGCAGGTTCAACAGAAACGCAGGCGCGCGCAGCCCCGGCCGAATCCGCCTCCTGCAGGACCCCAGAATCCAACTGCTTAGTGCAGGGAGCAGGAAACGGCGTCATCGAGCCATGTGCCGATCAGAGTTTTCACAATGTAAAGGCAGCTCCACACCAGATACGGTCACTGATCATAACACGTGTATTCAGGATGCAACCAACACCACAGTAGATGCTCGGTTTCTGTTGTGACACCCACAAGCGCATATCAAGGACAGTGAACTGGGCCTTTGTGGAGCCGGGCCCGCGCACGGTGACTTTGACGGTGAGGACATCGTGACCCAAAACTGGCACCGGCGTCAGCGGACGACCACATCCTGTGGAGCCGTGATGTGGTGGCGTACTGTACATGCTACAGTCATTTACTGTAACCCTCAGAGAGGAGGCGGGCGCATATGCATGAGAAAGACTACACCTCCTCCAGAGGTGTGAGCCTAAAGTCACCTTGGAAGGCCAAATTAATGGGATAAGTGATGGCGCGAAGGGCTCGCTATTGACAGATGGGACGTATAGTGGCATACAGCTGCATCCCTGAAGGATATGAGGACTCTGGTGAGACGTAAGTGAGCCGGGACGATGTCGCCGTCCTCTCTTCCAAATCCCCCTCCACCATTTCCTGAACGCCCTTTCTCTTAATGGGCTTGCTGGGATTGATCCCGTTCGTGAGCGTGTGCGTGGAGCAACACGCGGACTGCACTCGGGCTGCAGCTCTGCGGTACCATGTGCCCGTGCCACCGTCCGGAGCCGGAAGCCTCTGTGTGCTGCCGTCGCGCTCCGAAGGGTTTCAACGATCCGCCACGTTAAAACAAACAAACAAGCAGCGGTTTCACTGGGACTGTGCTGAATCCACGCGCTATCGGACAGGCCCGTGGACCAAATCGCGCCCCCCCCCCTCCTCCACCCCCTGTGCTCTATAGCTTATGTAGGTCATCAATGACAACATCTGCGGTTTGAACGGACCCCTTTCGCCAGGCAGCGCGTGCTGATTAGCCGCTTCCTCCCTACCTTCTGCTGTCGCCGTGCCATGTCCGTGGGCTGCTTGGCGTTGAACGGGTACGCGACGCATCGCATCACAAAAACGTACAGCTGCAGCTTCTTTTTACGGTCTTCCTCCTCGCGCTGCAGCTTCTCCAGGTCCTCCTTCTCCTCGCTAGCGGCCGACGGGCTCGGGCTGGTGGGGCGCGCGCTGCTGCGGCTGCTGCTCGGCGCTAGTCCGCCGGAGCTCTCGCTGGTCCGGCTCGGGGAGATGCGGGATCCGGCCTGGGGGGCCGTCGCCTCCTTGCTTTCCTCCTCCACTATCCCGTCAGATTCCTCCTCGCTGGACGACGGATCGAGCATCTTGCCCTAGAGTGGTCGCGTCCTCGCGGATTTCCTAACCTGCTCAGTGGGGGGTCTTCGGTGTGCCCTCGGCGACGGCGGCCCCCGCTTCGTACCCGTGCCTTTGTAGTGTAAATTGTGGCCGAAGTGAGGAGCGGGTGAGGCCCTGATTGCACTCGTTGGCTGGGAGATGTCAGCAGTAGCAGCGGTGTGGAAGAGGCTTAGTCTGCTTCACACTGAGCACCCTCCGCCTGCGCCGAGCTCTCGTCGATGCTTACGTATTTTCGGCATTTTATTGGCCAGTCACTGCTGCGGATGTTAGAGGGGGAGGTGAGAAGGAAGCGGAGGGGAGGGGCAGGGGGAGTGTAGTGTAGTGCGCGGATGAAGGGAAGGAGAGTGGCTCTTTTCTCGGTGAAAGCGGGCGACGGCCTCTCCCTGCGTGGCGGGCGTGGACGGGGGCGCGGGGAGCTGGCCGTGGTGCTGAACGCGGCACGAGCCCGGGGCAGCGGAGGACGCGCCGCTCCTCTGCGACGAGCTCGCGGCCACCTTCTGCAGTTTTACACCTAAGATGGCTGCCACTGGCTCTCGGCGATATTGTCACCGAAATGGGGATGATTGTTCGTTTCATGGGCCGCGCTCGAGATGCAGAGCAGCAGGTGTAAAAATCCCAGAATGGTGCCTGGGCCGCCCCGTGTCGCGGAGGGCGGGGTGACCATAAACACTCGGCTGCTCGCGCCCGTCGAGAAATTGATTGTTGCAGCATGTGCTGGTATCTTTTGTCAGGATCACGCTGCAGTCACACAAGCTTTTTATCTAGTGAATTCATTAGTCTAGTTCAACAGAATCGCGGTGAATTGGTTTTACAGACAGCTTGTGTATAATGTTTTAAAACATTATCCACGTATTCTCTGACTAACTGTTATAATTTAATGTAATAATAGTGTCTTTAATAGTCACAGCCTTTCGTACTTGGTGGATGTGCCACCACTTGTGTAAACATCAATTCTTTTGACCCAACACAAGCAGCTTATAGGCCTTAACAAGATTTAAGTAGATCTAAAAATAAACCAACGAAGTCCTGGTGTCTGGATATGAGTTTATATTCATGTGTTGATGGGGAGATGAGCACGAAGGCAATAAATCTGTGCAAATGTGCTGTTTTAAACTTTACTCCATCAAATACTGCGGCTGTGGCCCTTTTGAAGGCGAGAGCAGGATCGCAGACCCGTCACGCCACAATCATAAGCCATTACCGCTGAGCTGAGAGAACCGTGTCACCCCTCTGACCTTGCATTGTGGTCTCCTCCCCCACCCTCATGCTTCATGTAGTACCAGAATACCCATGACAGTCTTTATAGTGTGAGCTCAGCATGCACACAGGATGAGCGAGCCTGCGTGCATCGCCTCGGAGATTTAATTGGATCGAGCAGCTGGGCCGGCCGACTCCTGCTCCAGATGTTCCCCATGCGTCTGACCAGCACATTCCCTGCAGGTAGCCATGTTTTCAAGGACTCCTGTCTCCAGTTCCGAGGCTCCTGTTGCCTTTGGTTTGCCATTTAAACCCCCTTGAGTTCTGGCTGCGTGGGCCCCCAGCGGGACGTTTGCCTGCGTTCCCCGCTGTCCCCGGCCTGTTACGTCCTCTGCGTCCGTATGGGCGCGGCAGTGAGTGGACTGAAGCCCTTCTTCTCTGTGACTGCTCGCTGCCTTGGAGCAGTGGCACCAACCTCAGCAGCAGAACTCTTCAAACCTTTTAAACATTAATAATTGAGCGGTGTTCTCCGCCGTGCTCCTCCGCTCCAACTAGAGTGTGTACACATTAAATGTTGATGCTCTTTACGGTTCCACGGCACAAAGGCCACTGTGCAGATGGTGGAGATTTGTCGTACAACAACGCTTTCATTTTTGTTTGTGCTTTGAGGAGGGAAACTCGGCGACTGCATCGCCGTGTTGTACAGTTCGGCCGAGAAAAAAGGTAATGAAGTTAAGAAGAGCCGACCTGCTGTTTCAGAGCTCTTTATCGTAACCTACAGTCATTAGTGGCCAATTTAACCAGTTTGATGCTTGAATGTGCATCTTCTGAAGCCTCCGCTGGCTTCTTTGTTGTGGCTGGAAAACTAAAGCACTCCCTGTAGTTCAAGGGTCTAGAGAGATGGGTAATAAAAATCTATGGTGACATAATGACCCTGTGATGTCATTCATTATTTATTGATTAGTCACTTATGCATAATGTATAAATTTATGCTCTATAAATACACTAAATATAATGAAGATACAATTATTTACTCAGCTGCCTTTTCCAAGATCCAGATGTGTGTGAGCTGCTGTGTTTAGGCAGGTTAGTGTGGAGTCCCGTCAGTCCAGGACCGTGTGGGTCGGTACAGGTTCTCTGTTTAGCCACTTGAGCACCTAAAGGCAGGTTTTGTGAGCAACACTTGTCAAACAAAACAGAGAACTGTCACAACAACAGGCTCTGACATGAATTCTCAGCTGAAGCACAGGTTAGTGAAGGCTGTGTCTGCTTGTGGAGACACTTCACCCAATATTCACCTAGGATCAACAGAGATGGGATGAATCGGTTGAACTTCCCTTGACCCGACCCTAGATATGTATTATTAATTGTACTGGGACCTGCCTGACTTCATCATCACACTCGATGCCACTCAGACTGTCTTCCTAGCAGCTGTTTTGTCAATCATTCTGTCTCTGAGTGCTTTTTTGCATTGAAATGTTTAAAAAAAGAAGTAGGAAACCCAAAGGGAGGTCAAAGAAAGCGTAACAACCAAACAAATAGATCCAGTAAAGGCAAAGCTTGTGTCTCCTGCTCTGAAATGTGACTGTGTGTGGCTGATTGGGCCTAACACACCATTGTGTGTCCGTCTTCAGAGATTTGACACGCCGGACGGAGCGGAAACATCACAGTTTACCTGAGTGATTACATATTGATGCCGTTCCCTCCTTTCTATACTGTACATGTTACTGTAAGTACATACACGTGTAATTTATTCACTCTGAGCAGAAGACGATCGGTGGGAAACAAATACAGAAAATGATTCAGCTGCAGGAGCTGCTGGTTCTGCCTTCACTTACCAGCAATAATCTATAAGTTCAACTGCACACACACACACACACACACACACACACACACACACACACACACACACACACACACACACACACACACACACACACACACAGGCTCAAAGCGTCTGTGCCGTTAACTGAGGAGCTCTTTGAAATATTTAAATGCTGGGAGCGTTTTTAATGTGAGATTGATGGAATAGGGTCAGTGTCAGCGCGCAGCTAGTTTAGTCCTCTCAGAGAGGGTTTCACACCCAGCAAATACTGTAGGATGACGCGCAGCATTCTCACCAGGAACATGTTTACACCGCAAATGACAGACATTCGGCTTTTTTTTTTTCATGTGAAATGGACTGTGTGGGTTACGCAGGGGTGAAGTTTCGAACTGAGATGGGCACTAATTGGCTTTTGGAGCAAAGACAAGCCCATTTTAACCAAATCACCAATCTGCACAAATCCTTTTATGTAACACAGTCTTCCGTTTTTTTTCCAAGGGTAAAAATAGAAAAATGTAATTTTAATATTTCCATGCTCCCTCTTTGACATTAATCTTGCAGTGGATTTGAAGTGGCATCCCAGCAGGTCTGTGAGAACACAGTTCAGTCTTCTCTGTTTCATCTGTTTTGTTTCACGTCCCATAATGTGGAAATACAGTACATTGGTTCTTACTGAGAACAGCTTTTTAGTTCCTCGAGGTTAGAATGATTCATTTCTTTACTTTACAACAAACAAAACCCTGTCAGTTCACTTTTACAGATTTTTTGATAGTAGACAGATGAGGGACACGCGCCAGGAGCAACTAATGACCATTTTTCAAACAAACAAATACATGTTTAACCTTAGTGGGTTTGATTCTTCGCCTTATTCAGATTTAACATGGCCCATAAACAGGAAACACATCCACGCTGGGTTTGTTCTGTGTTCTGCTCAGTGACAGGTAGAGAGGCCTCACAAAAAACTGCCAGATTTGTGCTGGTCTCTTCCTCCCACAGTTTTCAGGGTAGAGATGATGCCAAAAAAAGACTCATTAATAATGCAGCAAGAGGCTGGAACCTCACCATTTTAACATGACGAGGAGAAAAAAAAAACCCAACCCAGAGCCGTTGGAGCGGCGCCGGGCTCCTCATCAGCGGAACCGCGTCGCTGGAGCAACAATAGATGAGCTGAGTTGTGTTCAGCTTATCATACATGCAGCAGACACATTTTGGGAGACAGACGAGAGCTCAAATGCAGCGAGAGAGGAAGAGGCGCTCGTCACTGCGGCGCCGCGCGTTCATCAGCCAGCGCGGTGAAATACTGCCCTCTGCTGGCTGAACGCCGCACCTTCCACAATATACAGCGTCAACCCTATCCTCATACAGCACGTCTGCTGAAGACGCCTGTCCACGTGCGTGTACTGCCTAAACGAAGCTGCAACTCAGCTATGGGTAATATTACAATAATATATGTAACAAGCTGTATGTTTTAACCTCCAAAGCTGCTGCTTTGAACTTGCAGCCCCTTGAACCTGTAACAAGGCGTGATGCCGCCCGACGCGTCTGATTCCCGCTGAGGCTGCACAACGTTCCAGTTCACAGCTGTGCACATTTAAATCAGCTTTTCTACATCTCCGCCGCTCCGCCGCCTTCGCTGAAACGCCGAGCTGCGTGCGCGCCTCGAAACTGGCTTCAGACGTGATTACAGGGGAAACGTGTGACTCATATATAACCAAATAAGATGAGGCCCTTTTTACTGGCAGCCGCCGCTTTATGAGAGAGGCATTAGAGGGACTGGTGACGTCTGTGTGCAGCTTCACACAGCACTGGAGAATAAACTGAGGCTCTGCTCAAAGCTTCACTAACTCTGGCACAGACCCCTTCTGTCTGTCTGTCTGTCTGTCTGTCTGTCTGTCTGTCTGTCTGTCTGTCTGTCTGTCCGTCCGTCCGTCCGTCCGTCCGTCCGTCCGTCTGTCTGTCTGTCTGCCTGCCTGCCTCTCTGCCTCCTTGTCTGTCTGTCTGTCTGTCTGTCTGTCTGTCTGTCTGTCTGTCTGTCTGTCTGTCTGTCTGTCCATTCATTCTGTATGTCTGTCTGTCTGTCTTCTTACCTGCCTGCCTGCCTGCCTGCCTGCCTGCCTGTCTGTCTGCCTGTCTGTCTGTCTACCTGCCTGCCTGCCTGCCTGCCTGCCTGCCTGCCTGTCTGTCTGTCTGTCTGTCTGTCTGTCTGTCTGTCTGTCTGTCTGTCTGCCTTCTTACCTGTCTGTCTGTCTACCTGCCTGCCTGCCTGCCTGCCTGCCTGCCTGCCTGCCTGCCTGCCTGCCTGCCTGTCTGTCTGTCTGTCTGTCTGCCTTCTTACCTGTCTGTCTGTCTGCCTGCCTGCCTGCCTGTCTGTCTGTCTGTCTGTCTGTCTGTCTGTCTGCCTGCCTGCCTGCCTGCCTGTCTGTCTGCCTGTCTGTCTGTCTGTCTGCCTGCCTGCCTGCCTGCCTGCCTGTCTGCCTGCCTGTCTGTCTGTCTGTCTGTCTGCCTTCTTACCTGTCTGTCTGTCTGCCTGCCTGCCTGCCTGTCTGTCTGTCTGTCTGTCTGTCTGTCTGTCTGCCTGCCTTCCTGCCTGCATGTCTGTTTGTGCTGATGGAAAACAAACTGTGATCTGTCACTCTATAGTTAACTGCTCAGTACGTCTCGTGCTGTTCTTCATGTTATGATCAACAATTCTGTGGCACATTTATTCCTGCATGTATCCTGGTAACAACTGTATAATGGCTGTCATTGATATTTTCCATTTATAGCCTCGCAGCTCAGAATGAAACGGCTTCTAGCGTTAACTTCACCTAAGCAGTGGCGGGAGGTCGTAGACCTCTGTCTGCGCTACAATTAGAAGTGTTAATGGCGCGATTAAGCTTAATTCAATTAATCATAGCATTTTATACACAGTACAGTACCTTTTAGATTAGATATCTAATCTTTCACTTCACTACCTCAAAACACTGAACTCTTATTTTCTTATTGTTCTTCTGTCTGTATGAAAATGAATTCTTTCCCCGTCAAAGTCAGTCATGGGCAGTGTCGCGTTTTACACCCTATTAATAATAATACTTTCTTCTCTGCAGTGCTCACAACCGTGAGCACATCCTTAATGGAGAATCTGTACTGAGGATGTGTGACCAAAAGAGGTCAGCAGCAGGCTTTCAGCAGGCTAATCAACAACGGCTCACGAGGAACAACGTGGAAACAGAGCAGCGAGTGTGTGACGGCTGCAGACACACACAGACAAACATACACCGACACGCTGAGCATCCTTCAGTGAGACGCCTGCACACATGCTCCGTTAGTGTGATATGAATAAGATGCCGTTACATATAAATGATTGGAGAATCACTGCAGCAGCACATTTCTGCTTAAGTTACTGAAATGGCCCGTCGTAAAGAGCTGCACTCAGCAGGACCCCTTTAAACAGCAGTGAGATGCTCAGAGCTGAGGTGACGAAGACACGCTCGTCCATGAAGACGCAGCTCGTCCAATGCAGCACCGTCTACGCAATTTCACCTGAGACCACAGAGTCAGGGAAATATTCAAGGTGATGAACATCCTGATGCTTGTTTGGCCTTCTGCTCATGAAAGTATTTTTATGAAACTACGAGTTGATTAAACGCGTGCTGGGAGTCGTGGAGCATCTCAGACTCCTCCTTTGGGAAGGCGCCTCGTGCCCACAGACCCCCCCCCCCCCCCCCCTGCTGCCAGAGTCCCTCTGCTCTGCTTCCTGTCTCCATCAGTGGCGTTCCAGGAGCCGGCGACACTGTGTGGAGCGGGACGTGATCTCTGTGGGGTTTTAAATGTGTATGGTCATATTTGCTCCGGTAAGTTGTGTGTCTCTGGCGTCCGTCTTCTGCTTTGAAGTCGTAACGAATTCAGCTTCTATTCGCTGCACATCACAGTGCGTGAGTAACTACCTGAATTGTGGTGCTGATGCTTCTGATGTCTTCTGGTGTTCGCTAAGCGAGTGGTGCGGCATTAGTCTGGTTTGGCATCGCTGCAGTTTGGAGCATGTGGGAAAAAAGACTAAATTGAGTCAAATTTGCTGAATGAAGAGCCTGAAAGCGTCGCCGTCTCCAAATGGGAGCTCCCTGCACCGCTGTGGCCACCCTCCAGTGCTCACTTAGCAGCTCTGTTTGTTGTCTTCCGACCTTTTAATTATTCAGGTTTTGTTTTGAAACCAATTATAAATTTTAATAATCAGTCCCGTGATTTATTGATGCGTACACAAAACTACAGAGAGACACTTGCAGCACATGTAATCAATTACACAGATGCTGATCCAGTGACCAGATATTCAGGATGGTGAGACATCTATTACCGTTTTATGTTTGTTTGTGTGTGTTCACAGATTTTCGCCATCTGTGCTTTTGCAACATGTGGAGGCTACTCAGGCCGACTCCAGGTTAAAGTGGACTGTGCAGACAGGAGGCAGAGTAACCTCAGCATCAGCATCGACTTCGGGTATCCCTTCAGGTGAGGAGTGGGTAAATACAGTAATTTCAGCCCGGCCGTGCATTAGTGTATATATTTGCAGAAGGCAGTCAGATCCGGCAGCTCGGCTCCATCACACTGTCAGACCCGGCACACGGACCTTTCTTTCTAGAGTCTATTTAGGAGCAGGGAGCAGGAAGCGGAGCCAATTGAAGAGCCATCACCATCATTAGGCAAAATTGCATCTGAGGTCAAATCAATCAGGTCTTAACCTTGTAGCTCATTGGTACTTTATTACTACAGCTTAATTTACAGCAGTTACAACTGCTTAGTGGTGCGCTGTTAAAAGGATGAGCCACATACATGTACAGTAAACCACAGCCTCCGGGCTAAATGTTTAGTGCTTAGTTATATTTATTACAAGCAGATTTGATTAGGAGGTCCCCACAGTTTCTGGGGTGAGCGAGCGGCCGACTCCGTGCTTGAATTATGCCGTCATGTGGGTGATGATCAGCGTGGTGCTTGTGCACTCGCTGGCATTGTGTCGACCGCCCCCGTGCTCCATGTCTCGGAGCCCAGTGTCGGCCAAGTGTCTAATTAGCAGCTCAGCTGGCCCGGGATCAGCGGGGCCCGCTGCCGCCGTCCTGACAGGACGCGCTGCAGTCATTCTCCTCGCTTTGAACGTTTCGGACGCGAGCTCGCTTTCAGTGCAAACAAATAAGCAGTAAACGCACAGTAAACAGGGCCGTCGGCTGCGGCTGTCACACAATGACTAATGATGAGAACATATTTTTAGAAACGTCTGAACTCGGCAGGTTTTTTTTTTAGAAAAAATAAAAAAAAGAAACAGCACAGTTAAATTTATTCTTGACTTTTGTGCCTTCAGTCGCCTCGAGGGCCGCAGATCCTGCTTTTATTAACGGGGCCTGTGCAGCTGCTCCCAGATGTGCGCTGCACTTTGCTTTGGACGCGTTTGCCTCTGTTTGGCGTTGCTCAGTTCAGCGAGTGGGACTGTTTTCTGCCTGCTCCTCTTAAATCCGCTCCTGATTGTCTCTGACTTCACCCACAGTCCCGTCTCCTGTTATTCTGTGGAAATTTCCATAAATTGCTTTTATTCATTCAACCACCAGATGTCCTCAGACTTTCCAACCGTTCCTGGTCAAACTGTCCGTTAATATAAAGGAGTCTGTGCTCTGGTGCCTGTTGATCGTAACTAGGGATTTTACCCTTATTTTGCAGTTTGGAAGCCAATTTACATTACAGGTGTTGAGGTTTGCTTCCTACAGTAAAACAGCCATAATGCAAAAATGCCTGTTTTATTTCCACAGGATGCTTCATTAATCTTGTAGTAACTTCCCATTTGAACGTGACACTGTTCTCGTGGGAAGGTCATTTTCTTTCCTTTAGGTTTTTAATAATGCACCACTTGGTTTCTGGACGTTATTTCCCCTTTGTAGCCACAACCTTAATCACGAAAGTGCCCAAAGTCGCAGTGACTCTCCTCGAAGCACGTTAGATTTCCTTCCGCTGAGCGCGACCCCGTCTTTCGCTCTTCCAGGCTGCAGCAAGTGCATTTCCGTGCTCCTTTGTGTGAGGCCAGAAGGGAAGAGGTGCTTTTCCTGGACCAAGATGCGTCCGCCGCTGCTCAGTATTTTGTTTCCGTGGGCGTTTTCGCTTTCCTCTACTCCCTGCTGGCAACCGTCGTCTACGTCTTCTACCAGGACAAGTACCTGAGGAACAACAGGGGTCCGCTAGTGGTCAGTGAGTTCATAACCCGCCCTCTAATCTTGGTATAAAGCGCGATTCGATGTGCGACTTCATTCTCTCGCGTCTCCTTTCTGCTCTTCAGGATTTCCTCGTTACAATCATCTTCTCCATCATGTGGCTGGTCAGCAGCTGCTGTTGGGCCAAGGGTCTGTCTGACATCAAGTCAGCCACTAACCCGACACAGGTTCTGCTGCTCATCTCAGCCTGCAGAGCTCAAGAGAACAGGTGCACAGCGACCCAGGAGCCCCCGTGGTCCCGTCTCAACACGTCTGTGGTGCGTGATTATTCGGGACGCCAAGTTGAACGCGCGTCCCCACGCCGTACGTTAAACAGCCCACGCCTCCATCTGTTTCTCCGTCCGCAGGTGTTTGGCTTCGTGAACGTTGTCCTTTGGGGTGGAAACATTTGGTTCGTCTTCAAGGAGACAGGATGGTACAAGACGGGTCAGAGGTACCCGAACCGCAGCGCTTCGGGCAAACGCAACGGGATGCGACAGCGTCTCTACAGCGAGAGCAGCTTCGAGCAGCCGGAGGAGAGCGGCGCCGCCCACAGTCAGTGCAGGGAGGTCCAGAGGCAAGGCAGCGTGAAGCAAGGCAGCGGGAGCCTCGGCCTGCCCCAGACGTACCTGGGTAAACCGGGCCCTGGTGAGAGCGGGGCTCCACCGGCGTCGCGAGGGCCCATGATATTGGTCAATGAGATGTGATTTGTACCGTTGGGTGGTGAACGGAGTGAAAACGTGCCGTTGTCCAGCGTGGGGTGTTCTCATTCGTGCCCGCTCATCCGCTGCTGCGGCCGCGAAAAAGCCTGCACAAAGAGGCAGAATGTTCGTTATTGTAATTCATTAGCAATAACTGTGGTTGTAGCCCATGACATGACACACCTGTAGTTTACTGAATATGTGGAGGCACCTTGTTGTGGAGGATTGATTCAAATTAAATGATGATTTGCAAAAAGATACAGCAAAAAGACTGTAGTGACTTATCTCATTGATCTGAATATGACAGTATGTAACCATGTAGTTGAGCCTCAAATACTATATAATCTACTGATGAAATTACAACAATTAAAATATGTGTATGGAATATGATTAATAAAATGTAGCTAAATACCAAAACTCACAAATTATTATTATACTAAAATCAGCAACAGGGTTCACTGCCTATTAGTATGTCAGACTGACTTCACCTTTATTATTACACTGTACCATGTATAACTTATGAACAGTCATTTTCATGTCAGTGAGGTTTTGGTTCATCCAACGGCTGTGCTGTACTTCTGTATATTCATATTTGATTAGAGACTATATGATTTATTGCCTTTGCTTCTAGTTTCTTGGTCAACGTTTCTATTAAACGTACAACAATAATCCGTCGTATTTTAGTCTTATTGTCCAGATATTTCAGCACATTACAGCACGTCTGGGATTTCTGAACTCACTCGAAGAAAAGTCGTGGAGACCGATGAAATAAGAATCCAATGATAGAAATGACTAATAAATACTTGTTCTAGTAGAAACACCATCAAATGTTAAACATAATTTTTAAAACATTTCAGTTATAGTGGACTGGTTTCCTCTTCCACCAGAACAGAAAAATATTCAGTTTAACAAATATTTTATGTAACAACTTTGTTATCAGGACCTCTGCGTGCAGCTCCTGTCTGATCTAAGCAATTAGAACAAAGAGGCGACTCATCTCTGCCGCCCCCTGACAGAGGCACTAAGCGCATGCAGGTGTCCAGCGCAGGCTCTTTGAAGGAAATTACAGTGTGTGCGCCCGCAGCATGACAATTAGGGTCAGGTCATCAGCAGCAAATAAAGGCCTACATCACGAGATAGATGTAGATGGCAGGAAGAAGTGTGTATTTATGTCTAATTGATTCCCTCTGAGCTGTAACGTGTTATAGACTTATCACAGGCTGATCCATACACACAGAACGCGTTCGGGGGCTGTTATTTTGTTTGTTGGGAGTGGAATTAAGTGTAGAACGTACTGAGCTGTTAATGCCAACACGTTACTTCTGCTTATGTACCAGCAGGGGGCAGCCTCGATCTGCTGGCTTTGCCTCAAAGAATCCTTCAGGGTCACATGAGTTTGTTGCAGTCGAACATGTAGATGCAACAGTTTTTTTTCCTCAATCACTTATTACGCTGAAATTATTGTTACTATTATTATGAATAACAGTTATGATCATGCACAGGAAAGTGTGCAGCGTTCTTTAATCTGAACTACGCGTAAGTGAAGCCAGAGTTCATTTTAACAGTGATGTTTCTCCGTGTGTAGGATCAACTTAGCGACGATAAAAGCATCACTTACCGCTTTGCACCTCTGGGTTTCGGAGCCATCTTTCGCCCCGTCGTCATCATTTGTATATGCCAACACCTGGTAGAGCGAGTGTGATCTCCCTGTGCTGTTTTCCCAGGGTTCCCAAGGTTATTCCCAAACTAGCAAAATTAGATTAGAGGAGGATTTCAATCAAGTATAAAGCTAAAGTCTGATTGATAATTGACTTTAAGAAAGCATTGGAGGCATGTGACCTTCAAAGGACACGTTTTAACTCTACCATCTACATGTGGAAGCGTCCTTATACGACACATACAGTATCTTTCAGATGATAATGTGACTCCATCTGAAGGAAATCAGAGTCTCTAAATGGGCATTCAGTCACCAAGTCTATGATGATACAGAATGACAAGTTAGAATGTGGATCATTTTCTGTCGGAGCCAATTCCACCTCCGCGTTTTCCCTTGGAGCTGCTTTCCAACACAAACTCATTTCTCACCTGGATGAGTTTCCCAAGCGCACTCGGTGGACTGCCTTCGAAAACACATCAAAGGTGTCGTCAATTTCCATGCTAGAGATTTTATTATTGAGTACTAATGTGTTTGCTCGTGGAGACCACTAACGGTTGCTTTGCAGGCTCCCGCGTTAATCGAGGAAGAGGCCGGAAGGTCATTAAACGGGGTAAACATCATCATTACGTGCACTGAAGGATGGAAAAAGAAAGCTCATTATAGCTGGCACTGAGCGCTGCTATCATTATTTTAATATGGATTAAAATGCAGCTGGTGAATTATTTATAATACGTGAAAGCTCAGGTAGCTTCTCTGTGTAACAGACGGGAGTATGAAGCACACGCACGTCTGTTTTCTAATAAATAATAGAAACATACATTTCCTCTCGGACAAGAACATTTTTATTCCAATGAGTCAAATTACTTGTAAAATTGAAAATTGAATTTATGTTAAATGTCTTTGTCCTTTTTCAGCATATAATATTTTTGAACAGTGAGTGTAATTCATACCATCTATGAGGGTTTTCTCTACATTATGTATGTTCACGAGGTTTGTCTTTTTAACATCAGTTCACATCCGCTGGGTGAAATCTGAGTCCGTCTGGACGCGTCTTTGCACGTGCGTGTGGACGGACCCGGTTCAGCGTCCGCATCCTGTCTGAAGAGGGCGTTCCTGCTGCGAGGGGCTCCTCGGGTTCAGGATTACCTGCTCATGGTGATGCTGAGCCACGGGAGTGTGGTGAGGCCGTATCAGCTTAATCCCATTTGACCAGTACAAGAGCAGGGGTAGGAACACGCGGTGTGACATCAGGATTACCTGCTCATGGCAGCGCTGAAACAAAAATGAGTGTGGCAAAGCTAGATCAGGTTAATCCCATTTTATTAGGACAAGGGATGAGGATAAAACAATGCCGTAAGTCTAATTGGCCTAAGGAAAAAAGAAATGGAGGAACATATGCAGGTCAACAGACAAGCAAGCGTTGTCCCAAGGGCCTATTTGAACCAGGAACAGACAACAGCGCTGTCTTTGGGCAGCGTCCAGTCTTGGGACAGGTTGTGAAAACTGTCCTGTGTGAAGAGAAAAGCAACAACTCAAGACACACCCATACAGGTACAAAACCATCAGACAACCACCAGAGGCCTGAGGAAGACACACACGGTGGATGAAGGTGTTGGGAACCATGCAATTACCTGTTGAACCCAGTGGGTTTACGGCCTAAGCACAATTAAAGGAGCACTCAAACGGACACATATAATTTGATTAGGACTTCATCCGTTCAGCTTACACAGAGCAAACTGATCTTTTTAATGGGATTGACGAGCAAAGCACTGCAGCCTCCAGTTTAATAGTTGGTACAGTATGTTTACGTATGTTAGAGCTGTACTGTGATGGTGTACTATTAACACAACATTTTGTGTGTTTTTCTTTCTTTATTAGAGGGGTCCACCCCTAAAACCTGCGTCATATCCAGAATTTGTACATTTTACAAATTGCATACATTTACTTGATCCGACTGACTCAATACAAAATAAAGCTTTTAATGTGAAGACGCAGGAACAGGAAGTGGTTTCTACCATCATTGAGCATTGGTTCTATCGTGCAGGTGGAGGTTTCACAGACTTTTATAGACACTGCAGTAAAGGTACCGTACAGTATTTGCATTTATTTATTTATTTGTATTTACAGTATTAGATGCAAAAACACATCGGGTGATTGAATATGGTGACATTATAATAATCAATAGCCCTGTAAGACTTATGCAATATTTCAATTTTAATCTTGTTTATAAAAGCTTTTATAAAAGCAGAATAAAATGCTATCAATAAGGATTTGGAGGATCCGAAAGCTAGAAAGTGGAGCAAATTAGTTGGGCTTTGGCCCGTCTATCCGGTGTTTAGATTAAATGCTGACCTGTTCTGACTTCTGTGCTACATCACAATCCTGTAATCCCATTTTGGCAATTTGATGACAGGGTTAGTAGTGAGGTATAAAAATCACTCCGTAATGAGTGACTCTCACTGTGCATCCACGCTGTTGGGCTGTTGGTGGCTCAACACATGCACTAGCAAAGATGGTGTGGGATAAAGGAATCGTCCCCAATGGCACCGAGGGCAAGAACTTCTACATCCCCATGAACAACCAGACTGGAGTCGTCAGGAATCCCTTTGAATACCAGCAGTACTATTTGGCAGATCCCATCTGGTTCAAGTTCTTAGCTCTCTACATGTTCTTCCTCATCTGCACCGGGACCCCCATCAACGGCCTGACGCTGTTGGTGACCGCTCAGCACAAGAGGCTCCGGCAGCCCCTCAACTACATCCTGGTCAACCTGGCTGTGGCCGGACTCATCATGTGCTGCTTTGGGTTCACCATCACCATCACGTCCGCTGTCAACGGCTACTTCATCCTGGGAGCCACAGCCTGTGCCGTGGAGGGCTTCATGGCCACACTCGGGGGTAAATCTCCAAATGTGTTCAATTATTGTAGCTTAAATATAAATGTGTCACCACTGACAAGGATGTAATTGGATTTGAACTGTGTGAAATGATACTGAGCTACTTTGTTACTTCCAGGTGAAGTCGCTCTCTGGTCTCTGGTGGTCCTGGCCATCGAGCGATACATTGTGGTCTGCAAACCCATGGGGAGCTTCAAGTTTACCGGGACTCACGCAGGAGCTGGAGTCATTTTCACCTGGATCATGGCTCTGTCCTGTTCCGCGCCACCACTTTTCGGCTGGTCCAGGTAATGAACACCTCACCCTCACGGTTTGCAGAACACCCAGCTTGTTCAGGTCTTGATGGTTCTCATTGAACCCGCACACAGGTACATCCCCGAGGGCATGCAGTGCTCCTGTGGACCCGACTACTACACCTTGGCCCCGGGCTACAACAACGAATCATACGTCATGTACATGTTTGCTGTGCACTTCTTCACTCCCGTCTTCATCATCTTCTTCGCTTATGGAAGCCTGGTGCTCACAGTCAAAGCTGTAAGTCAGTTACTCTACAAAATGGACTCAATCTTTGTTGTCAGTGCTAATGCATCTTCTGTTTTTCCCCAGGCGGCCGCCCAGCAGCAGGAGTCGGAGTCGACCCAGAAGGCCCAGAGGGAGGTGACCCGTATGTGCGTGTTGATGATCTTTGGCTTCCTAATAGCCTGGACGCCGTACGCCTCGTTCAGCGGTTGGATCTTCTTGAACAAAGGGGCTTCCTTCACGGCACTAACGGCCGCCATCCCTGCCTTCTTTGCAAAGAGCTCTGCTCTTTATAACCCCATCATTTATGTGCTGATGAACAAACAGGTTGGTTTCCACTCATATTCATCTACTTTCATGATTTGAGCATTTAAACCCATGCACGTCACAGGTCTTAATATACATTGTCTCTTGACTCTGTTCCAGTTCCGTAACTGCATGCTGAGCACCGTGGGCATGGGAGGCATGGTGGAGGACGAGAGTTCAGTTTCTGCCAGCAAAACTGAAGTGTCCTCCGTCTCTTAAATACAGACTGACCCTCAGAGATGTGAACGTTTGCCTGTGTGTTGTTCCTCTGACCTCAAATAACTGTGTTGTTGAGGGATGTCTGAACTGTTACATCTGGTTATGAATGACTGACCTTTGAGCAATGTTGGGTTCTTACTCGATCATAACATTGTACAAAAATAGCATAAATAAATAAATGCAAGCATGATATGAAAAGCGTCATAATAAGTTCATTTCTAGCATCGAGACCAAAGAGCAGCTGACGTATGGAGCCGCAGGGCTCAGGTTGAAGCAGTATTCACCAACTTGAGGCTTAAGATTTGAGAGCCGATTTACAAAAATTCCTAGTTTGATGAAGCCACATCACAGGTCGGGTCAGTGTAGCAGAAAAACAAACCTGTGAGTTACACGCTCCTGGACCTCTGCTCATTTAAAATCTAGGTTGTGTGTGTGTGTGTGTGTGTGTGTGTGTGTGTGTGTGTGTGTGTGTGTGTGTGTGTGTGTGTGTGTGTGTGTGTGTGTTTTTGTCCTGCTGGCTTGCGATGTGAAAAGTCATCTTAAGTCCAGAAGCACTCTCCTTTAAGCCTCTTAGCGGTGCCGTAGCTGTGGTTTTGGCTCTTCTGCCTTTCACCTGTCTCATCCGCTCACAAAGACTCACAAATGCCACATGGAAAAGTTAAGTTCCTTCTTTACTTCATAGTGGTCGAAAGCTGGTCCCCTGCCCTTGCTTGGGTTTTGTTACTTATCAGCCAACACAGTGTGTATGAGGCTCTCATAATTCCGGCACTGAAGGGTTAAGTAAGAATATCCAACAATTCAACAACGACACATTTTCCTGGTCAAAAACTCTTTACTATTATTATTACCTTTTATATTTTAATCCTTAGTAGCAGTTATGAAGGTGATGATGCACCAAGAGGAAAAATGCAGAGGACAAGTTTAATTAAACGTAATGTGTTTATGACCTAAATGCTGTTGAAGAAAGACTATGACTGAAAGCTATAACTGGCTTAGACCGCTAACCCCTCAGTTTAACAGGATTTCAGAGTGGAGCTTGTTTACATAGTAAAGCTGTGCAGCAGCAGCAGCAGCTCTGTGCATCTGCTGTAGCCTTAAATCTACTGTACATTCATTTACTGAAATTCAGTCATCTCTAACAAATTACTTATGAGCAAAGTGTGAAACTATTAAAACAGCAAGGTTAGGAATTTACAACTGCGAGAGACGTTGAGTAGCGGGTGACTTTATACTAAAAAGCTTCATTTGCCCATTTTGTTCACAGCAACCACTTGAGTGGGTATAAAGTAAAATAATCAGGTAACCCAGTTCCCACTGCCTGTGAAGGCGACATGACCATAAAACAATTTTAGGTCTTTTAATCTAGCTTTCAATGTCAGGGATGTGAAAAATGAAACACAGATTCATAAAGGGGAGAAAGTGAGAGATATAACATTCAAAGACATAAATGTCAGTGGGAAAATGTATTAAAACATAGAAGTAAAAATTTAAAAATAAAATATCTCTGAATAAAATCTTCAACTGTCTTTTTAAGGTCACCCTAACTGAGGAACCCTGAGTTTTGTAGGTTTTCATGGTACATTTAATGGTATGAACACTGAATGGGTACTATAGGGTTAAAGGTTCTTTCGCGTTGGTAAAACGTCCACGGGAAAAAGGGCCGTGCTGCTCTGGTGCTGGAGGTCCTCCTCAGACACAGATGTCCAGCAAGGAGCTGGTGGGGGGTCTGACGTACACGTGAACCTGTCACACAAATGCAAGTCATTCTGTGTTGACCTCTGTGTGATGACTCTCTATTTCTGAGGGGACCGGCACATGTTCCTACAGTAGGTGACGTCTTATCCCTGCTATTGTTCCAGTAAACTGGATTAACCTAATGTTGCTTTCCCACACTGCTATTCGTCTCAGCGCCACGGGCAGGTAATCCCGATGTCATAATGCCAGTTCTTATCCCCGCTCTGATCCTCGTTCAATTGGATTAAGCCAGATCTGGCTTTGCCACAGCCTTTTTGTCTCAGCGCTGTCATGATTAGATAATTGTGATGTCACCCTGAACTTGAGGCATCGCTTAAGGGAGGCGGCGCCCTCTACAGACCGGACGCCCAACATGCAGGAGCCTCTTAAGGAAACGCCAGAACTCACGTTTCATTAAAACCTTCTGTTAAGAACACGTGTGTGGTTCAAAGCAGACGTTTGAAGATTCTTTGGGTTTGAAATCAGCACAGGGACAACACGCTTCCATGCCTGCATTTATTCATCTAAATCTTATATATACAGCGTTTAAACTTGACCATGACCAACTCCAGCAAGTGGCACATTCATAATGTAAAAAAACAGGGATCGACTGTCGCATTGACGCGTTGTTTGATGGTGCTACGTGCAGAGATGACTCTGATGTTTCACATACTGTACCTGTGTGGTCAGACGTGTCTGCAAGAATTTAACGCTCACATCCAAGTGATGAACACTTCCTTCAAATAAAGGGGGAGAAAAAAAAAAAGCGGGTGATGAGTTTGTTCCTGAGGCCTTTTGCCACTGCTCAGTCCACGCATCGCTGGACTTCATTCCGTCTACGCTCGAACCCTTGACACGCCGGGAAGGAAAATGTCCACATGTGTGTATTTAAGAGACGGAGGACACTTCAGTTTTGCTGGCAGAAACAGAACTCTCGTCCTCCACCATGCCTCCCATGCCCACGGTGCTCAGCATGCAGTTACGGAACTGGAACGGAGTCAAGATGCAATGAACATACCAGCGTATAAAAAGCAAAACAGACAAATACGAGTGGAAACCAACCTGTTTGTTCAGCAGCACGTAAATGATGGGGTTGTAGAGCGCGGAGCTCTTCGCGAAGAAGGCAGGGATGGCGGCGGTCAGCGGGGAGAAGGCAGCGCCCTTGTTCATGAAGATCCAGGCGCTGAAGGTGGCGTACGGCGTCCAGGCCGTGAGGAAGCCCAGCACCATCAGGAAGCACATGCGGGTCACCTCCCTCTGGGCCTTCTGGGTGGACTCCGACTCCTGCTGCTGGGCGGCCGCCTGGGGAAAAACAGAAGATGCGTTAGCGCTGACAACAAAGACTGAGTCCATTTCGTAGAGTAACTGACTTACAGCTTTGACTGTGAGCACCAGGCTCCCGTATGTGAAGAAGATGATGAAGACGGGAGTGAAGAAGTGCACAGCAAACATGTACATGACGTATGATTCGTTGTTGTAGCCCGGGGCCAAGGTGTAGTAGTCGGGTCCACAGGAGCACTGCAACCCCTCCGGGATGTACCTGTGCAGGGGTTAAATAGGACCCATGAGCATTGAACCATGCACAGCTCCGCATCCATCGCGTTGACCGACTCGCTACAGCTGTTCTGACCTGGACCAGCCGAAAAGTGGTGGCGCGGAACAGGACAGAGCCATGATCCAGGTGAAAAACACTCCAGCTCCTGCGTGAGTCCCGCTGAACTTGAAGCTTCCCATGGGTTTGCAGACCACAATGTATCGCTCGATGGCCAGGACCACCAGAGACCAGAGAGACACCTGACCTGTAGGAGGAAAATGTGGAAAATGAGAATTTTCTTTCTGCAGGTGTGAAAATTAGGTTTGCGTTCAGGGCATTTGATGCATTTAAACGGTCCCGTCCTTTTTGGTTTATGGCTACAGTAGTAAACACGCTCGACTTCATACCCCCGAGTGTGGCCAAGAATCCCTCGAAGGTGCAGGCTGTGGCTCCCAGGATGAAGTAGCCATTGACAGCGGACGTGATGGTGATGGTGAACCCAAAGAAGCACATGATGAGTCCGGCCACAGCCAGGTTGACCAGGATGTAGTTGAGGGGCTGTCGGAGCCTCTTGTGCTGAACGGTCACCAGCAGCGTCAGGCCGTTGAGGGGGGTCCCGGTGCAGATGAGGAAGAACATGTAGAGAGCTAAGAGCTTGAACCAGATGGGATCCGCCATGTAATACTGGTCATACTCATAAGGGCTTCTGACCAAGCCCGTCCGGTTGGACATGGGGATGTAGAAGTTGTTGCCCTCGGTGCCATTAGGTTCAATTCCTTTATCCCACGCCATCGCTGCTGGATCGCTGTTCTGCTGCGCTTCGGTGCCAAAAGGTACGAACTCGGCCGATAGCGCAGGACGCAGGAGCTGCGGCGGCGCCCAATGTTTTTTATACCGCTTCGCTAACACCGCTGTCAAATTCCCAAAATAGGATTAGAGGATTGAGACGCATCACAGACGTTAAAAGTATAAAGTAATCTTAACAGCCTCAACTTAATCTTAGCTTCACTTCCAGGTCCACAGGAATCCTCTTAATTGCGATTTAAAAAAAGGAATTAAGTTCTGTCATCAGCTATTAAGTCATTATCTGAAAGAAACTCATTACAAACAAGCAGCTAAACCAAAGATACTGTATATAATATATTGAATAGTGGATATATTGATAATGAATATAATTTTGGTAAGTTTATTGAGAGCATAAATTGGCATCTATGTGCGTATTTTTAGGTTTTTTTTTTAATATTGACAAACAAGGACACAGTAATATTTACAGTATGTGATACTTTTCCAGGAGGTTGAAGTAAAGTGAGTAGAGTGTACACTGACATTCATTGATTTCTGTACTTCATTTTCTTATAACTTATTCATTTGGATTTGACTGGTTATAAGTGAATTGAACAGTAAACGTATGTCAAGTGTCTCGGTTCATTCATTACCTGCCGCATCACATAACTAATTGAGATTGGGACTTAAATTGGACTAATTTGCTGCGATCACTGGCTATAAAATAACGTTTAATTATTCATCTGTAAACAGAAGACAATCAATGTACTCGAGTCATTTAAGTCTATCGAAACTATGCCAACTTGATTAAACCTGATTGAAACTTGATTAAAGTACTTACAGCGTGTATCGATGCATTTACCAACGTAATCCTCTGAGCTGCTGCATCTGCATTTTGATATTTTATTTTAAGACTCACTGCTGAAAACTGTCTGACTGTGAGATCTATAGTAGACATGTATCTTCTGATAAAGTTTAAACATTATATATTTTGATATAAATATTATATATTAAATATTTACCATGGCTGAGCACTGTTGTCAGACTTATTACAGTGTTTCAGTGATATTTATTGTGTTTTTCTGCCAAACCCAGGTAACAGTGTGTTTAGCTGTGCTGTGACCTTCCTGTTACACAGCACAGGGGACAATTAGGAACAATTACTAAACAATCCAATGCGCTCCTAAATAAATTATTCTTGATTAAATTGACCTACATGCTTGCAATCTGCTAACCACAAGCTGTAAACCACTGATCCAGTGATCCACGGGCAAAGCCTAATGGACGCACGCCCTCAGGTGAACTCAACCTGGCAAATAAATCTCGCTGCAGCACAGGAAAGTGTTGTTTAATCGTTTAATCAACAACGGCTGCTGCTTCACAAAGGTTAGTCATCATCATCATACTATTGTTAATGTACTTAATATTATAATTCCTTTTATTATTAGCAGTATTTGTGTCGCATGTCCTAGTATTTTCCTCCTCTTATTATAGTTGAGCCCACTTTATTTTATTCCCTGCGTCGTACACTCGGCCCCTCCTGTTTGCAGTGCTTTGGTCTCTCTTCCTGTTTGCCCGCGTGCCCCCGGCTTTCATCTGCAGTCACCTCAGCATTCAGCAGCACATAAGCCAGCGGGCAGATTGATTTCTTGGTGGAGATTTGCGGCGCCTGTTTCCAGATTTTTCGCGTGCCTCTCTTCAACATTAAGCTGCTGAGCTTTACTTTTGTCGCAGCCTCTCCTCTTGTCATGTAAGTTTATTGCTTTGTTTTGTGTTTTATTCGTTTCGTTTGAGACCAATATTTTCCCATTTGACATTTGTTATGTTAATGTTTGGACCATGTTTTTACCACAGGCCTTTTATTCAAGTGATATTATTGCTCTCACTAAAGTAAAAGCATTACTTTTTGGAAACCTGAGACCCTGTGAAAATGATGTTTTGATCTGTTTTAATCTTTATCCAGACTTACCTTACACTGTACTTAATGTTGTACAAATGTTTTTCCCACAATGCATTGTGGCAGGAAGCCATTTTTAAGAGTCTGCCCTCACCTGCTTTTGTGCAACGTGTGTGTGTGTGTGTGTGTGTGTGTGTGTGTGTGTGTGTGTGTGTGTGTGTGTGTGTGTGTGTGTGTGTGTGTGTGTGTGTGTGTGTGTGTGTTTCAATAAACATCTTCAAACCTAAACTTTTATTGTTTGGCTCCTTAAGTTACAGCATCCCAGGATAAGTTTCATTACTTGCCACATCTTTAGGAAAGTCAGTGTAGCTTAATGTATCTATAAATATATAAACTTAGGTTTATAACCTATAAACCTAAAAATTCACAAGAGCTGATCTCCGACTTCTGAGCTTCTGATGAGGCGCCTAAAGACTATAGGACGGTTGCTACTGCCCCTTGCTGGTGTAGATGTAGAAGTGAAACGTTTCGTGTCTTCATCCATCACCACATTTGATCCCTTTTCTAATGAATTGTCACATGTTCTTATTTGTGGAGGAGGATGAAGCACATAATGAAACACTGTGTTTGCATGTAAGCTACTAATGACGGCATATACTGTAGTGATTTACATCCCTAGACAGGAAGCACTCAGTCATGATATAGTTAGGTTTATAAGACGGTGATCTCCTACAGTACTCAAATTCAGATGATATCATAACATATGAGTAGTGATGGATAAAACGTCTGGGCATGGGCCATATAGCCAGTGTGCTCTGCCTAATGGTTTTGTGTTGACACAGCAAGTTGGACTAATGGATCCATCTGTCAGTTACCTGGAAACTCAGGGACCCAGGGTTCCACTGCTTATGTGTATTATTGCTATTATTTAATGACAGTTGCCATGAACGTTACATCAATACAAATTATACAAACTAATTTATATTGCACTATTTATTTATCTTTTTTTTCCTTCTGAAATAAGTGCACATAATGCCATGAACCACTAGGTGGCGGTACAGCTTCACATCAAAAATCCTCCTCAGCCGTTTGCAATCTATAAGGTAGCAGATGTAGCAGATGCAAGTCTGCCAGCTGGAAATGTAAGAAATAACATATATACAGTAGCACATTTACATAGTACATTTTCCCTGCCATGAAAAGCTTTTGTAATTAAAATCTTGTAGATATATTCTGGGAAACTTCTGGGAGATCACGTCGCACTACCAATAATAACCAGCAGGCTCTGACCAAGTCACACACCGTAGATCATCGGATTCTCTCGCATGGTGAGCAGATCACAACAGGTCACACACAGCGCTCTCCTTATGTGATTACTCCACAAGCACACATACGCATGCACACAAACACACACACACACACACACACACACACACACACACACACACACACACACACACACACACACACACACATATATATATATATATATATATATATATATATATATATATATATATATATACGCATATAGAGAGAGAGAGAGAGGCCAATATTGGTGGACAGAGTCTTGGGGAATGAAAGTGTTGCTCAGGCTTAAGGAAGCAGACAAATGAGACAAGCCCTTCGCAGGCGTTTCCCCTATGCAGCTTGTGACATTAAGCTGTTGCCACATCACTGCCAGGCTCCTGCAGGTGAGACTCTGATGTTAATCCAGTCAGGATAATGACACCTAGGAAGCCTCCATATGGAGCCAGGCACTGACTGTGAAGGTGATGTAGTGCTGAGCTTCAAAGGAAGTTTGGAACTTAATAAAGTTATGCAATGAAATGCAGGACAAAAAAATATTGTTCATATACTGCATATGTCGGTATATATGAATGGGGACTAAAACTGTCAGCTCATTTGACGTTTAACATGTCGCCTGTACCAGTTCCCATCAGTGTCCTTGCTTTAAAGGTTAAATGCTGATAATAAACATGCATAAAGCAAAGCTAGTGTTGGTCATAATGGTCATAATAAGGTTGCTTTGGATAATGTCCTTAAAGCTGTTTGCTAAACTTAATTCCTGTTCTTAAATCGGGATTTGAAGGATTCCTCCGGACCTCGAAACTGGAGCAAATTAGTTCGGGTTTGAGCTGTTTATCCGGTCTTAGGATTAATTGCTGACCTTTTTGACTTGTTTTACTTCGCAATCCCATAATCCTATTTTGGCAAACTGACAACAGAACTAATGCAGAGGTATAAAAATCAGTCTGCGCGTCGCTGCTGCTTGTGTCCATCGGCAGCGTTGGGTTGGGCAGAAGTACAAACTAGCTACGATGGCGTGGGATAAAGGGATTCAGCCCAATGGCACCGAGGGCAGGAACTTCTACATCCCCATGTCCAACCGGACCGGGATTGTTAGGAGCCCTTTTGAATACCAGCAGTACTATTTGGCGGATCCCATAATGTTCAAGCTCTTAGCTTTCTACATGTTCTTCCTCATCTGCACCGGGACCCCCATCAACGCTCTGACTTTGTTCGTGACCGCTCGGCACAAGAGGCTCCGACAGCCCCTCAACTACATCCTGGTCAACCTGGCTGTGGCCGGACTCATCATGTGCGCGTTTGGGTTCACCATCACCATCACGTCTGCGCTGAATGGCTACTTCATCCTGGGAGCCACAGCCTGTGCCGTGGAGGGCTTCATGGCCACACTCGGGGGTAAAAACATCCATTCATTTATCATGAAGCCGTTTTAATGGTGTGAGCACTGACCTGAACGCCACCTGAAACCAAACTGTTTACTTGATGCCTCGTTTCTCTGCAGGTGAAGTCGCTCTCTGGTCTCTGGTGGTCCTGGCCATCGAGCGATACATTGTGGTCTGCAAACCCATGGGAAGCTTCAAGTTCAGCGGGACTCACGCAGGAGCTGGCGTCCTCTTCACCTGGATCATGGCTCTGGCCTGTGCTGCGCCTCCACTCTTTGGTTGGTCCAGGTAATGAACACCTTGACCTGGTGATGGTGGGGAAGCTCCTTACACAGTGCTGGTAACTGGTTCTGGCTTGGTCCCACACAGGTACCTCCCTGAGGGCATGCAGTGCTCCTGTGGACCCGACTACTACACTTTAGCTGAAGGCTTCAACAACGAATCATACGTCATCTACATGTTTGTTGTCCACTTCTTCACTCCAGTCTTCATCATTTTCTTTGCTTACGGTAGCCTCGTGCTCACAGTCAAAGCTGTACGTCTCATTTATTCCCTACACAGTAGCTGCTTCTCCTTTAAAGCTCTTCTCTGGACCTTAACTTTTTCTGTTTTTCTTCAGGCGGCCGCGAAGCAGCAGGAGTCAGAGTCCACCCAGAAGGCCCAGAGGGAGGTGACCAATATGTGCGTGTTGATGGTGCTCGGCTTCCTAATAGCCTGGACGCCGTACGCCACGTTCAGCGGCTGGATATTCATGAACAAAGGGGCTTCCTTCACGGCCATGACCGCCGCCATCCCTGCCTTCTTCGCAAAGAGCTCCGCGCTTTACAACCCCATCATTTACGTGCTGATGAACAAACAGGTTGGTTTCCACTCGTATTTGTCTGTTTTGCTTTTTATATGCTGGTATCTTCATTGCCTCTTGACTCCGTTCCAGTTCCGTAACTGCATGCTGAGCACCGTGGGCATGGGAGGCATGGTGGAGGACGAGAGTTCAGTTTCTGCCAGCAAAACTGAAGTGTCCTCTGTCGCCTAAATACAAAGACGTTCTCATGTATGAACATTTTTCTGCTTTCTTTCTGATACGGACTAATCTCTTAAGTGAACTGGATGACCTTCTGGACTTTTGCTCCTGGATCAAAGACCATTCATCATAATTGTTTGTCATGTTGATGTCTGTCAGCACAGGATTGTGTGTGCGCTCTTTGACTTCACCTGTCTGAGACGTAAACAACAAGTGTGCAACTCAAATCTCTGTTTGTCAAATACTGGAAATGGTCATCGTGAATTGTACACATTGTATATAAAAGTAGTATATAAATAAAGGCATGCATTGAAAAATGTTGTTCAATGAGTTCATTTAAAACCTCAGGCTGCAAAATCCTTTACTTTATTTAGTAAATTAATGAAGAAAATCAGGTAAACATAAAAACATGCAGTCCGGCTGTCAGTGCGAGGCTGAGGAGGATGGTGCTGAGTGGGACATGGAACGTGCTCCATGAAAGGCTTGTAGCTGGAGCAGAGATGAGTCGCTCAGTATCTGTAACCAACAAACCTGCAAATTCCAACTTGTGCAGTCAGAAAATTAAGTTTCCTTGAACATATTTGAATAAATGTTATTCAAAAGTGTGAATGTTAAGGAGAAGAACAGATGGGAGTAGAGGTTTACTTTTAGTATGTTGTGTGTTTAAGGGGACTGAGTGAACGAAACCTGATGTCTAAGACGTGTATAAACAGTAAATGAGACTGAATCATGCACTTTTAATTAAGCATAACATGTTTATGACCCAAACACTTAATGGAAGACTGAGAGTGAAACCTATAATTTGCTTAGGTCACTATCCATTTACTTTCAATGCCACTGTCATTTTCTTAATAGGATTTCAGGGAGGAGGCCGATCTGCAGGATAAAGCTGTGTAAAGCAGATCTTCCATTGGTTTTAGATCTTTCCTTTTCACTTTCATCTTTGTTTGAGCTCCTTTAACATACTGGAAGAGGCCAATGTTTAAGATTTTGCCTCACGCACAAAAGGGGTGAGACAAAATTTGAGTAACAACATAATTGAGTTTGTGGCCAAAGTTTTTAGAAATAGTGGATCCACTCACAAACCAGACAAAAACAGCAGGGGAACATTTGACCGCTGCTGCAACAGGGTCACTAATTTTCACTAACGGTGCAAATTCAGCCCTTTATATGCATTGTACTTTGAAATAGTAAAGGCCCAGGGAGTCCTGTACCACTGTAAACAGGACAGTCCCAATGAGACGATGGTGTTTATGTCATTTGATATGAAATGTGTTTTGTCTTTTTTAACCTCATCATAAAAATCTAGTTTTTGCAAACAAACATTAACAGCATTAGAGATCGATCCTGCAACCACAAACTGTTGCTCCAACTTTTGCAAACTGAATTTAGATTAATATAATTATATTGTTACTGAGTCACACAGACTCTGAGTCATGCTGGCTTAGCAACTTGAAAATACTTGAAATATTATTTTACCGCTGAGCAAACATTCCTCTTAATGGAACACATCAAATGTTGACAATAGCCAGCTCCGTCCGTGCAATGTCAAAAGATAACACAATCATGTCAGTGTCCAAACAGGAAAACCATCTGCTGCCCAACTCTCCTGAGCAG
This sequence comes from Betta splendens, assembly GCF_900634795.4. Taxonomy (NCBI): domain Eukaryota; kingdom Metazoa; phylum Chordata; class Actinopteri; order Anabantiformes; family Osphronemidae; genus Betta; species Betta splendens. Next base: position 12,111,478 of record NC_040885.2, on the reverse strand, counting down.
GCCCAGTCCCACGAGTGGGATTTCCACACCAAGAAGCTTGTGTTCATCTGCTTACTCGCTTACAGCGTCCAAAAATTGCCACCAGAAGCTGTTAAACCAGGGTCGTCCCTCTCAAATCTTCAACTCTCACTAATTGGATTCACACCTTGCTCATGACTAAGAGCAGGTTGCCAGTGTGTCAGGGCGCACATCGCAGGGACACCTGTCTCCTTCAATTCACATCATTGGTCTTTAAGGGCAGAGACTGAAGGTCAGAGTGCACTGTTATGTATCATGATCGCATGGGAGAACCTCATGCTGTGGTCAGTGGAGGAAAAGGATTAGTAAAGCATGCGCTTGTTTTTGGACCTTTACCTGTATTAGATAAGCTAAAAACCTCTTTAAAATAAAGAAATATAATAACAATGTACACAGGATTGATTCAGCCTGATTGATAACTATTTGAATGGTCCGGGGTTTTAGTTGCTCACTGTCAGAGCGGAGCTCTAAATCAGACTGGTGCTGACGCCTGCAGGTGCTTTAAAGCCAGAGGCAGGTGAGAAGCCTAAGGAAGCTCGGATCAGAAGTGGGCCTGTGTCATGTGAAGTCACGCGTAAACATCAGGTAATTGGGATTAGCTTCTTCTTCACAGCTATGGAAGTGCTTAGCACACTCCTGTGACGGCTAAGTCCGCTGAGACTGTAACAGGAAGTCCCGGGTTGTGGTCAGGTAAACATGTTACGCTCCCGATAGACAGGACAGCACCACATAAGGAACTGTCTGTTCATACATTCAGTTAAAGAAATGTACGTAATAATCAAAACGGTAAAAACATCTAAGATTTAAACACATTATTATTATAACTGTGGGGATGCAAAACATTATTATTTATTAATATTAACATTTTTACCAACATTCTGCTTTTTTATTATTATTATTTCAGCTAAGAAATCTTCTAATTAAAGGAGACATGAGAGCACAATAATCAGGATGAAGGGCTGTTAAAGCCACCTGTTATATTATATATCATATTTACAATATTTTTACACCCTGTCTTATTTCTGTCAGCACAATAATCAAATTTACATCGCTTTACCTTTAAATACCAACAAGCACTTGTTCAGCTCAGTTTATTATCAGCAATGTCAAAAATAATATATGAAAGTAAGTTCACATGTATTCTCAGTATCCACAAATGTTGACATAAGGTAAGTTACATTTTGCAACAATGTAATCAAGAGGCAGCGGCCATTCTGATGATGGGAATAAAATAAATTCTCAAGGCTGCAGCGCCACCGTGTGGACAAAACCTGGAGAGGCTGTTTAATATCAGGGACGTGGAGTATTCACTAAACTACTGCATGCTTGACTGTTTGTTAAAAGTAGTCGGGTAAGTAGTTCTGCAGGTAAACATGTAAAGACAAAACTGATTCCTTTGTTCCTTCATATAAAGTGGAGCCATGTCACTCATAACAATAACATAACAATCACAGCACTGTAAAAAAACATTACTTTGTCTTAGCTCAGTTTTACAGACAGACCTAATAGACTGTAGTATTGTGTCATTTTGTTGGACGATGCCCTAAAGTGACGTCAGTTTCCAGTCTGGTTAATGTCATTTTAGGGGCCGCCTGGTGAATATTTTAATGATGTCAGGAGCTGGACGACTAAACCTTCATAGTTGTAGATGCTTGTAAACAAAGACAAATCATGCACATTCTGAGAATTAGTGTCACTACAGTCAGATCAAAAAGCCTGGAGTCATCCTTCAAAATCACATTACTTCTATAATTAAGACAACGTTCTGCCATTATGCAGAGTTATGGATTTCATATCTCAAGCACACTCTGATACACTGATCATCCTTCATTTATAGCATCCTTCATCTATATTACACTGACATGGACATGTGAACATATCACTCAACTTTGTTGGCTCACAGCAGCAGAAAATCCTGTACGTAATGGTTTAGTCCATGATTCATCTCTGACCTGTTCACTGGGTCATCTCGTAATCCTTTGGATGCACCAGCAGAGGATGCAGGTCTTCTTCAGTAGCGTCCATCAGATGACCTGGGGTCGGCCTGGACTGACTTGAATTAACATTAAATAAGAGATGAGCTCTGATCTTCGGGTGTGCGCAGTGTGTAGAAGCCAGTGAACGTCTGAAATGCTGCAGAATTGGTTGCTTTCTTTAATGTTGAGCTTGGTAAGTCCTTGGCTGGAGAGCACAGGATCGTCAGCCTCTGTGTGAAGTAAAAGAGAAGCTCTCCAGTAATATTGTACTATGTTGACTATTTTCCATAACTGACCATCAGTCGTCATGGCCGTGGCTCATGGTTCAATAATAACAGCAGATGTAATGCAGCTGCAGCACGGATGGGCGTGCTTTCCTTGTACTTTCATTGTTTATTCTAGCAACTTGAGGAGTACACGTACATTGAAGTTGGCTGAATAAGACTTTGATAGAGTAACAGTAGCGGACGGGAAGCAGTATTTAAGTTTGCGGATGATGTACAGTCTTCGGTGGCTGATGTGCTGACCCGACAGCCACAGGCTCTCTCTGCTTTATGTCGCACCACCAGCTGACTAATGTAATCTACCAGGATGATTACAGCATCAGTCATTTCAGAAAATACACCAACACAAAATGCTCCTGTGTCGCGGCCGCAGGCGGAGGGGGAGGAGGACGGAGGGCAGGGGTCTGGATGGCTCAACAAACACACACATTAAAATGTTCTACTCCGTTCTGGCCTCAGGTCAGTTTGTTACAGGGCCTTTAGAGCTGTACCTGTCTCAGCGTTCCTGGAGTGGCCGTCACGGCGTACAGCATCCACAGAGGGACCAGCAGCGTAGACGACAGAGTGAAAAAGCCTCCGATGGCGTAGCCCCACCACGGGTACTCATAGGTGCTGTTGAACTTGAGCGGCGTGTATTTGACCAGCGAGAAGAGGAACGTGCACTAAAAGAGCCCACGGAGAGAAAAGCAGAGACATTTGTGTTACACATAGAAAAAGCAACATCACACTGGCTGTGTGTGTGTGTGTGTGTGTGTGTGTGTGTGTGTGTGTGTGTGTGTGTGTGTGTGTGTGTGTGTGTGTGTGTGTGTGTGTGTGTGTGTGTGTGTGTGTGTGTGTGGATACTCACAGCACAGACGAGCGGCGTAAAGTACTGCCAACAGTACTTCATGAGCGGCCACGGTCGATATCCAATCATGGCCTCTATGTTGTCGTAGTGCTGATCGGCACCTGAGGATCAGAGGTGGTGGGTTGGTCAATGTTCAGCTTTGTGCAAAGGATCTCAGCGCTCTTCTTACCGTAGATCCATCCAATACAGACAGACTGGAAAATTGCAAAGAACAGCAGCGTCATCCCGCTGCAGGCATAGTAGTCAAACAGCTGGAAAATATAAAGGCCTCCCTGGAATCGACACGTACATGAACACATATTAAACACACAGATGTCTTTTAGTAACTGTGAATAAAAGCTCTTTCCTTTCTTTGTACAGAAATCGCGTCGCTCACCTCTGTCACCATCAGAAGGCCAACAAGAAAACTTCCTGCATTGATCCCAAGGAGAAGGAGCTTACGCCGACAGCCATTGTGAAAAAACGCTGGATACATGTCGGAGATGGTTGTGACCAGGGACTCCTGATACACAAACTGTGGGAATGAAACAGACCCGTCACTTGGAATGAAGTGCGACATAGATCAATGGATGTGACCTCGTACCTCGCTGTCCAACCCGAGGAATATCAGCATAATGAAGAAGAAGATCGCCCAGAGCTGAGGCAGCGGCATCAAGGCCACCGCGCGAGGGTACGCGATGAACGCCAGCCCCGGACCTGCAGGAGCGCACGGAGCCCGTCATGCTCCAGAACTGGAGTCCGTTAAGGTTCTACCGGGCGCCACCAGTACCTGACTCAGCCACCAGCGATATGTCCACATTCTGCTCCTTGGCCATGAACCCGAGCACGGAGAAGATGGCGAAGCCGGCCACGAAGCTGGTGAGGCTGTTCAACAGGCACAGGTACACGCAGTCCCTGGGGGAGGGAGCGATGGTGAGAACACGCGGCGCCTGTGAGCACAAGCTCAACGCAAACGGAGGGAGGGAACCGACCTGTAGCAGTTGTTGTTGTACTTGTTGTAGCTTCCTAAAGACGTCAGGACGCCCGTGCAAACACCGTAGGAGTAGAAGATCTGGCTGCCGGCATCCATCCACACCTAGAAATGATGATGATGATGATGATGATGATGATGATGATGATGATGATGATGATGATGATGATGATGATGATGATGATGATGATGATGATGATGATATCGGTACCTCTGGATCAGAGAGCCGCGATGGGTCCGGGTAGAGGTAGAAGATGATCCCGTCCTTGGCACCAGGCAGCGTGAGACCACGAACGAGCAGCACGATCAGCATCACGTACGGAAACGTGGCGGTGAAGTAGACCACCTGCACCCACACCAGACTCCGCGTCACGTCCTGAGCGTTTCCACACGCCATGAACCAAGGTTAACGCCGCTGACGCACCTTCCCCGTGGTCTTGACTCCGTTCCAGATGCAGAAGTAGCACACAGTCCAGGCCAGGAGCAGACAAAGGGCCAGGTCCCAGCGAACGCTCCCCATTGTGTCGATTCCACTGGACAAACCCAAGATTCTCCGTCTGCAGTAGAGTTCGTAATAGAACACGCCACAAAAACAAGAAGCCGTAAAGGATTAAAGCCCTTTTTGATACTCACTCCCAGAACTCCACAACTGAAGACGTGCCGTTTCCATCCAGCTGCTGGGGGGAGGTTTGATTGTGTCCGAACTCGAAGCAGCCGACTTAGAAGGAAAGAGCAAGAATCGCACAGAATCGTTGGCAAAAAGCGCCGCGGTTTGTGTTGGCGAGGGAGAATAACGGCGAGGTTCGCTACCTGTGTTCCAGCTGTTGTGACAACTGGACCACGGAAGCTCAGCCCTGAAGCATGAAAAGAGGTAGAGAAAGGTCCAGGCCAGAATGATGATGTAATACACGCCCGTGTACAACACAACCACCTGGCTGCCGTAGCCCACACCTGTGGACACAAGGAAGTGCTCTTATGGTTTGTGTTCATGTGCCATTTGTATTTGTGTAGCTGAAAACTACAACTACTGTGACGGTTTGCCTTCAAAGAGAGGGCAGAGCTTTCTCCAGCACGTGATGCCGCCCTGACTGGTGAACTGGCCCAGAGACGTCTCCAGGAAGAAGAGTGGGATCCCACAGGTGAACAAAAACAGAACATAAGGGATGAAGAAAACCCCTGCGAGGCCGGAGTAAAGAGAGACGATCAGCTTGCACAATGTAATATTGATTGTGGCGCGTGACGCTGATGAGCGTGAACCTGCACCTCCTCCGTTTTTGTAGCACAGGTACGGAAACCTCCAGACGTTCCCCAGGCCGACTATGTGTCCAGCCACTGCCAGGATGAACTCCACCCTGTTGGCCCACTGCTCTCTCTGCTGGGCTCTGGGCGGCGTCGGCTCCGGGCCCCTCCCGGGGCTCGGCCCACTCATTTTCACCTGCGGGTTTTTGTTCCGCCGCCCGTCAACGCTCACAGCTCTGCTCTCCTGAAACCTGACACGAGCAGACGGCGAAACCCTCCGTCTGTTTGTGTGAGCATCACAGGGGGGTCGGGGGGAGGTTTAGAGCAGCACCACTGCACCTCATCCAGAGGCTGAGGTCTGGAGTCCAAACTAAAAGCACACAGGAAAACAATTTCATTAACACTGACATTATTTGCACATTCAGCAATGCAGCAGGCAGGAAAACTACTTTATATTGTCAACAGTCAGTTTGAGATCATTGTAGGTGTAGGTCAAGTAGAAAGTTGACGTCTGCTCAGGCCCAGGTCTGTAAACTGGGTCTGTGTAAATCATCAACTAAGATGAGATCAAATAAGATACAGTGAAACTTTATGTCCCACAACTGGAAAATCTGCATTCTTAGAGCAGCACTCGAGAAATGCAGAGGAAGCAGGAGGTATGAGACAGCTTGAAAAGACGCGTCTGTCGTCCCTGAAGGGTGGACGCCGCTCCGGCCAGTTAATTAACCAGTCATCTTCCTCATGACTTAACAGCACATACAGGACCGCGTCAGACAGCAGTCACCAGCGACAGCTGTGTCAGCAGCTGCGTCGGCACGCTCCACCACACTCATCTTCTGCACGCTCCAGCCACAGACGGCCGTGAGCGTAAAAATAGCGTAAATAAATAAATAACGTTTTTTCTCTCCATCTCGAACGTGCATGATGCTAACTTTACCTTGAGTTGTCGTGACTTGCTTAGGTGTTGCTTCCTCCTCCTCTCTAAGGTGAGTGAAATCAGTTTCTGTCTGGAAACTGGTGGCCACTGAAACTGACAGAACCGGTCTCCTTTGTTGAAGAGCGCACACACTCACACACGCACACACGCACACACACACACACACACACACACACACACACACACACACACACACACACACACACACACACACACACACACTTACACACAAGATAAACTCATAGCCACATGGAGGCTTTTCCTTTATCTTGTCTCCACAGACGGCGTGAAACATATTTGTTCGTTTGTTTTTACATTTGTTGCATTTGAAGAAACTGGGTCACATCCAAATATCAGTGATTCAGTTTAATAACTCACCAACACCGTAAAAAAAGAAAAAAAAATTAAATTGCCTTTTTTGCATTTTTTGCAGCAGTGGCTCATGTTTCACTAAGGCACTAGAGGGAGCTAATGATTTGGAGAAGCGCTTACTCCTCAAACCTAAGCACATTTTGTTTAGTTCAAACAAGACTAAATATTAAGCACATATAAATATTAAATGCCAGGTCATTATTTGATCTGCTTTATGTGGGATTCGTTGACTTATTTGTGTAAGCTCTTAAAACCTGCAAAGTGCCTTGATTTAACTTTTGTCAATACAGTATATAAATAAAACCGAACTTAATTAAAGCTTAAACTTCATGTTATTTTTCATTACAAACACATGCTCTTCTCTGTTCATGTTTAAAATATTTAATTGAAAAGTTAAAAGTAAAGATATTTATTACATTTGCCTTTGTTTTTGTTACAGACTGACACTGGACTGGACGGGAACACACGCATTATTGTTTTATTAAACAAACTGACACTGACACAGAGAAACACAAACAGAAAGAAATTCAGGAAACACAATGAAGAGAAAACGCTGCGTTTGCAAAACAGGAGCCAAAAAAACAAACTGACTGACTCGCATATTGACCTAATGATAACAAGAGAGCATGGGGTCATCGTGGATCACACACTAGTAATGGCAAACAAGAAGAAGAGGTGGTACATACACAGACTAACAGGGAACTGGACCACACCTGACTGGGGAACACGGGAACCACAGAGATCACCCACTACAGTCCTCTACCGCCACCTATGGGTTGGGAGGAGCTACAGCCTTGTTAGTAACACCCCCCAACCCACACAGGCACTTGAAACCTGATTTAGAATTGAAATATGGGCAGATGGCAGAAACAGCTGTCTTCACAGCAGGCAGAGGACAGTAGAACAAATCCAGAAATCCAGGATTCAAGTGCAACAGATTCACCCAAGGGTCACACAGTTACAGTCGGGTGCTTTATATGCAAGAAGGTACTTCATCAACTTTTATGATGATGTTTTATGAGCATGTGTGTGGTTATGCGCAGCTTATAGGCAGCTTTTTATATGTTAACTGTAAGAGATCAATAGCACATTTATTAGCCATTAATATGTCAGCGTGTTGTTTTGAGTCAGCGACCACAAACTGACTGGTGCTTGGTAAATATAACCCAGTATTATTGCAACACGCTATGTGCTGATGAAGGTTGTATTGAACTGGGATGTCTGAGTGTTCACGTCTGCATGTGTCTGCGCAGCCATCTGAACAAACATAAGCTGGTGTGGGGCCGCGCTGACTCTCCGTCCTGGGTGTCTTCAATATGTAAAGTAAATAAATCCTGACAGCCTGTGTTTACACTGGGTGGAATTGCTCAAGTGGGTTTAAATATGAAGCCCATGCTTCACTGGCCCTAAATTTAAAATAGCCAAAAAGTACATAATTTAAATAGTAATTCAACTATTATGGGTCTCTAGAGCAGCGTTATGTTGAGATATAATAAAGCATGATGCACTTCCATCCATCCATTACCATATCACTTACCGTGTTAGGGGTCACGGCCTTCTGGAACCCGTCCCAGCAGGAAGGGAGAGGACACTCCGTCCAGGCTGCACAAAAATGTTCTTGACAAAAATAACTCAGGTCGTTACATAGGCCATAAATTTTACTCTGTGTTTTCTAGGTTACAGCCAAAATTGCAAATCATGATGATGTGAAACATAAACCAAAGCTCAATTAGCTTTAATCAAACCGCACGAGGCAACGGTAAAATCTGAGGGTGAAATGTGTGTAACTCAATTCAAACACCCGTTAAGTCAGGAGATGGTGTTGCTTCACTACTCTTCACCACCACGGTTGGCTACGATAACTCATTAACGAGGAGGAGGATGATGTGGACAGCATCTTCAGCTTACTGGGTCACACAGACCCGTCGCGAGCTGAGAGGAGAGCGCTGGGACTCGGGCTGAGCTGAGAGCTGCTGCTCCGAGATGCAAACGGCTGAATTGTTGGAAACACACGGGGGAGGGCACGAAACGTCTTCAGAGGACCCCAAATTGTGAGTGTATATTAGATTTGACTGGAGGTTTTGCGGTCACGCAGACACTGTATATGGCAAATGTAAAAGGAGCACCTAAAACTAGTTTTCTCACATTTAACTAAATGTGAAAAAACACGTGTCATTTAGTTAAATGTGAGAAAACTAGTTATAGGTGCTCCTTTTACATTCGACGCCCCATTACACTGCACCAGTCTTTTTGAATGACTAGTTGCCTTGACTTATTACAGGGTGTGATAATTTTTTTTGTATGTTTTCATGAAAGTTGTAAATGTGTCTTCATTTCCACCCTTTAGTCAGGACGATTAGTAAAACCCGCAAAATATCATCTCAGCATTTTCCCATAACATTTTGAGCTCTTCTGACCACAACCGGCCTCGGGACAGGTTTTTAAAGGCAGCACCAGAGGAAGTTACGCCACTCAGGTACATGTACACGACCCTGTGCAGCTACGCAGCAGAGGCAAGTGGTTTTATACTGCACCCACCTATGATTGATGGGTTTTTCATCAGAACACAGGTTCTGTGGCGTGATGGCTGTAAAGTCATGTTTCTGAGCAGCATTGTGCAGTCTGCGCTTCAGGCTGATGCAGAGGGAGGGAGGGAGCGATCCGGGGGTCACCAGCTGTGGCTGTGGCTGAGATGTGGGTGACAAGGAGACCAGTGTGTGGGGTCGGGGCCGAGGCAGAATGGAGACGCTCAAGAACAAAATTCGCGAATTGAAGTTTAGAACAAGTCACGTGTTTCATTGAAATGGTGTGAAAATCCAAATACGGCCAATCAAAAAGCGGAGGTTTGAATCATTAATGCTTTAGCTTGTGTCCAGTGTGTTGGTTAACCAGGACAGTTCATAACAAACTAGCAGCCGGGCCGCGTCAGCAGTCAGCTGTTCAGACTGGTGAGAACAGGATGCAGTCATGTTTATTTAGATCTTATGGAGAAGCACCGGTGGGTTTTTTTGCAATCAAGGGTTCAACCTGAGGTTTTTCAGTCTGTGGTGATCTGTACATGAAGTAACAAAGGCAAAAGCAGCAGAATTGATGATACGATGTGAACAGTTTGAAATTGTATTTCTTTGTGTGTTCATTCCCTGATGCTGACCTTGGGTTTGACCTCGTTCTGGTGTTGTTGATCAGAACACACTTTGTCACAACACAAAACACAAACAAACAAGAGACGTAGCATTTCAAAGTGTCACTTCTGACAGTAAGGATTAAAATAAAGAAACATATAATAATGATAATGATAATGATCATAATACTGATAAGTGTAGCAGTACGTACTGTACTGTGTACTCTCCACATAATGTCCTACTTCCCTTTCCACCCTTGTGCAGATACTCAAAGCTTTGCAAGCGCTGCAGCCAATATGCAAATGCGTCCAGTGCCCGTGAAAGCATCATGGGACCTGTTGCACAGTCCCCGCCTCCTGCTGCTCATTCAGAAAGGCTCGTGCCCCCCCCCCCCCCCCCCCCCCCCCCCCCCCCTCTCCTCCAACGCCGCCCCCCTCTCTCTTTCTCTCTCTCCTCCAACGTCCACTCCCGCCTCTCTCTCTGTTCCTCTCGCCGCTCTCTCTCTCTCTCTCTCTCCCACTCATTGTCACACAAACACGGCGCCCTAAAAGCTCCACACATGGACTCCCTCATGCTCCGAGCCGGGAGGAGCGCTTGTCGTGGAGGGACCGGGGTTGTCTAGACTTGTGTTCCTCCTGAGACAAAGGCAGCACATCAATCCCGTGTAGAGCCCAATGGAGGCGTAACACAGAAGCACGGGCTCCTGACGTGTGGCGTTCAGGTACTCTTTCTCTACATGTCACAAGCAGCTTTGTTGGTCTTTGTGCTTGTTTGTGGACACCGTGAGCTTGGGCTGCTCTGCTTTGACTTCTTTGACTGGTGGACATCTTACAGGTGCTAGCAGGTTCGGGGCTGATGGGCTTTTCTGGCGGCTTATCCTGTGTTGTATTATCTAGGCCAAAGGTTACCGGTTATACGGCAGCTATTTCCCCTGTGCGGCGCAGCCGCTGGCTGTATTGTGATCACTGCGAAGCTAAAGCTAACGCTGTTTTAAACTATTCGGCTTCTTGTCTGCAAATATTTACAGAAAAGCAGTTTTAAAAGTGGTGGTAAAGTTAAAAAATTGAATGTCTTTCATATATTGTTTTTAAAAAAATGACTGCAGTTTATGTATTAAAGTGTGTACTTTTGTTCTAATAGACATTTGGCATGTTTAATGTTTATGTATCTTATGGTACTGTATGTATATGTTATGTATGTGTAAGTACTTAATCTAAAAATATCTGATTAAAAAAGAACTAGGCAAATATTTACACACTTCCTTGTCGGGTTGGACCGAGATTAAAATATGACGCTGTGACCAACAATTATTCCCTTTTCTGCCATATTTCCCAATATTTGGTCACACGTAGAGCAAAAAATATCACAGGCGATATTTTTAAGAAGCCCTAACAAGTTTTCGAGCCTGGGCGTTGAGTCTCACCTCCCGCCCCTATATTTACCCACTTGTCAGTTGGGTATTTCATGTACATTAATTGATAGGTGCAGCCAGTGTAGGATGGCAGCATCAGTAGGTCAGAGGCGCTGGTCCAAAGAGTCCGTCTGAGCGGCTTCAGCGCCTGCGAGCAGCACTCACAGCTCCAGGTAAATGAACACCACTTTATATTGCCATTATTATTTCGCTCGCATCGTTAGACTTTGACCTGTGTTTTGCCATTAGCAGAGTCATTATGCCACTGTGCCTGTGTTGTGATGTGAGTGTCACTACGTTGTGTTGTATCTTATGCAATAGTGTAAAACCTGTGGCTGAACAGTCAGACGTCACTACTAGATGTTGTACCTGGAGCCTCGACACCAACGTCCAGTTCAGGCCTCGTACAGAATTAATTGACCTATAATTGCAATTATATGACCCGAGGACATAAAACGCGTTAGCTGGTTGTGAAATGAACTTGATCTAAGGCCTTGATGCATCAACTGTTAGCAACAAAGTGGCAAAGTGAGCCCAGGTTAAACCACCTCTGTTTGGCTCCTATATTCACTGTGCATCACTCTTGTGAACTCGACCACCGGCGCTGGACATAAATAGCTGGATCAAAATAGTTTCAAGCAGCACTTACAGCAAACATACTGTACCTTAAAACGCCTTCTGCTGGCCGTGACCTAGTGGCCTAGAAATTAAAACTAGTTGCAGTAGTCAGCAACAGTAACAGTGGCCTATAATTTAGCTCTTATGTTTTATCTATATATCATCATATAGAACCTGCTCCTACGTGACATAATCCTTTAGTATTGGACAGTTTTCACTTTGCTGAGTTATTATTAGACACAAGGGTCTTTCTAAGTTCAAAGTTCAAAGACCTGAACTAAGTAACTCTATTTCTGACTTCATGGTGTGGGACAAACAAAAGCTCTGTGTCTTAACCATGGTTCACGCGAAGCAGCCGACAGCAGCAACGCGCCCTAATGCGTGCAAATATTTTGGGTTGCAGATAGTTTTAGTGGTTGTTGTAGCGTCTATTACTCGTTGTCCTTGAGATACTCGCTCCCTACAAGGGTTGAGGCAGCTGCTTTGTGTTGAAACGGCAATCATTCACCTTCAACTACAGCACAGAGAGTATGATAGAGGAAAAAACCTGTGTATGTTGCTCGCAGTGAGATTACTGTATGTAGAGACGTGCTGTTGCACAACTTCAGGAAAACACCGACACCATTTATGCCAGTGACAGATGATAAACATGACACCTAAGTCAGATGTTTGCAGCATCTTGAATCTGACCTGCGTCGCGGAGCAGTGGTATGAAGCTTTTCTCCGGACGGAACCTAACACCACAGCGAGTTTCTTTAGTAGGGCGCCTGTTTATTTTGGACCTGCTGGAAGGAAAACAGTGAATGCATTCAGCGATTCTTCCCGAATCACGTCACAGTGGCAGCGCTCTGGCTGAAACAGGACCTCGGAACAAACACTGTGAGACGCAGCACCTTGATTCCAGCATGAGAACGGAGCCGAGGAAACGGCTTTCGAACGTCATATAAGTCGAAAGAAATTATTTTCATTTTATTATGGGATTTTAATTCAGATGCTGTGCTCTGTCTGCACATCAGTCTCATTTCAGACACAAACATGTCAACATTCCCCGCCGCTTACACAACGTGCTGAGCTGACAGATAACTTTTAACAGTGCTTTTCCAAAAAGGTCCAGAGGTTTCATCCTAAGTGACATAGATAAGTCGAAGAAAGATACTGGAAACACATCATTTACCCTTTTTTTGTACATGTTTCACATACATAATTGGTACATAAGAAACAAGCCTTTTGTTTGCAGCACTCACACCTGGGGGCTGCTGTTATGATGATGAGCTCTGTTCTACGTAGACACATTATCTACTCATTATCTAAAGTAATACATGTAGGAGTAAGCCTCACCTTTGGCTATAAGGTTTAAAGACATTCTTGTTGTTTTTGTAGGTTTAGACTTGTGTTTAATACTTCACTAACGCAGTACGGAACACTGGCATTACACACAAGGAAAGTTGTTTTCAGCAGCTATTTAATAGAGCCGCTGTAAAACCCACGCTTTCCAGTGTGTTTGCTGCGCTCCCACACCAGATCCAAAGCAGCAACACAAAAGCAAGATTGATGAAAGCATTACCACTTGTGCCAAGCAGCACTGACCCTCGGCTGACCTAAAGCAGTAAGACTGCTGGCATTGTGCAGATTATGAACATTAATAAGCAGCAACTGAACCATGTCCAGATTCCTGATGGTTGGTCACCGCTTTGTTAGTACGTGATCAACAACTTCAGAGAACTCGAATGTAATGCGGTTGATGAATGAGGTGTTTTGCCTTCCACTTGATCAGCTCTAATCACAAATGTTATGCACAATCCATTTTGCTAATGTGTGTGTCTTTGCAGTGTGATGGATAGGCTCCCAGGTCCGGAGGTTGGGTTCAGGCTCGGCATGGGCAGCATGGACTGTCCTGCAGCCAGTTCCGTGAGAAGAGGACACTGGTCCAACAAAATGGAGTTTCTACTGGCTGTCGCAGGACAAATCATAGGCCTGGGCAACGTTTGGAGGTTTCCTTATCTGTGCTATAAAAACGGAGGAGGTGAGCTGCTGTTGTAGTTATAAATGCATACTATGGGGAATCGTTGGTATATTTTATACAGTATGCTAATTTTATACAAATTTTCTTATACCATACCTGACTGCGTCACATCTGCATCACACTGTTGTTGTTGTTCTGTAACCATGGCAACTCAGTGTAGTACAGTTCACAAATTCACAGGAAAATAAGCAAAACCCAAGTACATAAGGAAACGGAAAACATACACGTATTTAGAATAGCACACATTAGCAGCAGCAGCTGTTTGCTAGTGCATCATTAGCCCAATGCAAACATGGAAATGCAACGAGCTGAACAGCGCACAACAGAGGAAGCTTGAATTCAGGAACAGGCTTGTTCACATTTCAGTGGTCTTTCTACTCATTGCTGCTCCATTTCCTCAAGGTGTGTTCTTCATCCCGTACGTCCTCTTCCTCTTTACCTGCGGAATCCCCCTCTTTCTGCTTGAGACGTCTCTCGGCCAGTACACCCAACAAGGAAGTATCACCTGCTGGAGGAAAATATGCCCCCTGTTCGAAGGTAACGCTCTAAACAGGGAAAAGCTCTCTGCAAATCACACGTCTGTGTGCATTCACGACCGCTGCCTAATTCTCCCCAGTACAGCAAGTCTGCAATTAATTCCACTTTTACACGGCTATCGTTTCCCCATTTCTATGGCGACCTGTCCGAGGTGTACCCCTCCTCTCCCCTATTGACAGCTGGGATTCAATTTTAAATAAACGAGTAGTTAAAATGAAACTTGTTCACGCACTTCATCAACGGATCCAAACATCTCAGCAGGGTTTCTGGTCTGTTGAGCAGCTAGATAAAACCAATTTTATCTTGCATCAGTTAAATATTACCTCATCTTAACTACAATATCGGCTGAATGAGTTGCAGGACTGTTTATCTTTCTTGTACATGTGCAGCTTACAACATGTTGTATCTGATCCATGCGTGAATGATTTCATACGACTGCACTGACTTTTGGTCCGGGTGTTTTGTGTTTCAGGGATGGGTTACGGCAGTCAGGTGGTTGTGCTTTACTCCAGCATCTATTACATCATCATACTGGCCTGGGCCTTTCTGTATCTGTTCTCCTCGTTCAGTTCTGAACTCCCCTGGGCGAGTTGCAGAAACAGCTGGAACACGGGTATGTTTCTGCTTGTGGTCTCTTTAAACAGTGACAGGCAAACAAGGATGGAATAGAAGGGGGCGTTTCGCTGGCGTGGTTAGAACATCTTCAAATGATTCACTCTGTTCGTCAAAATCCCAAAATTCATTTCCACATTTAGACACTGAGTAAGGTTAAATATTGGACCATGACTGGCTCAATTTGAAGTCTTAAGTTCAAACTGCAACAAAGAAGAGGATTGTACTGTTACAAGAATACTATTATAATTAAGTCTATGCCCTAAGTGCAAAATACATGCAGGTTACAATAAGGGATTGACTGGATAAAGGTTATTGAATGTAAAAATGCTTCTAACAGTTAGTTAAGTTGCCACAGTGGAATACTATAGAGATGAGAGGAGTGAGTAGTGTATAGAGTCATGAGAAGGATTACTGCATATTATATATATTATATAATATTGCACAGGTTCACACACATATTGCACAGAAGACATTTTTCAATATATCGCAGCTTGTATGTGACTGTCTTTGCTACAGGAAACTGTGTGGAGTTTGACGGAAGAGACAGTCAGTTCAACTGGACTGTTTCGGAAAACGCAACATCTCCAGTGAGAGAGTTTTGGGAGTAAGTGCAAAAAACGCAGTTGAGGAGTCACACGTTATGATGTTAAGGAATTGAACCTTAACATGTGTTTTGCAGGAGAAGAGTTTTAAATGTGACAGGAAGTGTCCATGAGTTGGGAGGCCTGCGATGGGAGCTGGTTCTGTGTCTGCTGCTCTCATGGGTCATTTGTTATTTTTGTGTCTGGAAGGGAGTAAAGTCCACTGGGAAGGTTTGTGTGATTTAATACAGAGCACAGGGATGTGTATCTAATCATTCTGTTCTTAAGTTCTAATACATAGACTTCCAACCTCACTCAACACACCTTGGCCTTAAGCTCCGCCTCTTCCACAGGTAGTCTACTTCACAGCTACGTTTCCATATGTGATGCTGGCCGTGCTGCTGGTTCGTGGGCTGACGTTACCAGGGGCCATGGATGGGATTGTGTTCTACCTCTACCCGGATCCATCGCGCCTCACTGATCCTCAGGTATTTATTTGTTCTAGGAAATCAGCTTGAAATCCACTGAACCGTCAGCAAAGCAATAATAAACAGCTCTGTGGAGACAAAGTTACTAATTTTCACATTTCCATGTTTCAATCAATCAATCAATTACTGTTGGAATCAAAAGTTTGAGTCTATTGGATGTTAGGGAATGGTTAGTGATGCATTGTTTTGACTTTAATTCAGTGTAACTTCATTAGCAGATCATTGTTTTGGGTTAATCCACAATAGCTTAAACTTTAGCAAATATTTTTGATGTGGTCCAGCAGAGTTGCATTACCCACTAAATGCCTTATGTTGATGAATGTGGATGAAAGTAATGTCCTGTATTCGTCTTACAGGTGTGGATGGACGCTGGCACGCAAATATTTTATTCATATGCTATTTGCATTGGATGTTTAACTGCACTCGGCAGTTATAATAAATACAACAATAACTGCTACAAGTGAGTTTTGGCTAAATTTATCTCTATGGCAAGAAAAGATGTAAAATGTCTTATTTTATAGAAAGTAACAGATCATTAAAGGCTGATTTTTGCTTTTAGGGACTGTGTGTATTTGTGCCTTCTGAACAGCGGCACCAGCTTTGTCGCTGGATTCGCCATCTTCTCTGCACTTGGCTTCATGGCCTACGAGCAGAACACAGACATATCGAAGGTTGCAGAGTCAGGTAAGTGTTTAGCAGAACCGTGAGTTCAGGGCCGTGCCGCGGTACTGGCTCACAGGAACAAGGCTCCAGGTTCAAACATTCCAGCATTTAACTCTCTATTATGGCTGTATCAAAAAAAAAAGTTTGAAATAAACTGACCTGACGTCCATAATCTGTTGCATATTTCCTTCTCATTGCAGGTCCTGGCTTGGCATTCATCGCTTACCCCAGAGCCGTTGCTATGATGCCATTTCCTCAGCTCTGGGCGGTTTTCTTCTTCGTTATGATCATCCTCCTCGGCCTGGACAGTCAGGTATGGTGACGCTTTTTGAGTCTAACTACAGACATCCTGGCACAGCATGAGGCCAGGTGATTGCTGTTATGCTTGTGTGTGTGTGTCTAAGAGCTCCTTCTTTCAGTTTGTAGGCCTGGAAGCTCTCGTAACAGCCATTTCTGACATAAATCCTTCCTTCTTCCTCGCTGGCCATCGACGGAAGGTTCTTCTCCTTGTTATCAGTGTTTTCTGTTTCTTCATCGGCCTTGTGATGGTCACAGAAGTAAGAGCTAACGACACCACTTTGTTTACCATAACTTTTCTTATAAGTTGGGAGAACACCTTAACTTCTATCTATCTGACAAACAGGGTGGACTGTACATCTTCCAGTTGTTTGACTACTACGCCTGCAGCGGCATGACTCTGCTTCTCTTCGCCATTCTGCAGTCAGGTTGTATTGGCTGGGTCTATGGTGAGTCATCACACAAGAGCAACATCCACTACGTCTCCACAGGGAATTACAACCTCCTCACCAGTGTTTCCATCTACCTACAGGTGCAGACCGGTTTTATGAAAACCTACAGGACATGATCGGATACAAGCCCTTAGCCATAATTAAGCACTGTCTGAAATATGTCACTCCAATAATATGCATGGTAAGTTTCTGTAAAGATGAGCATGGCTTGCACAGCACCAGCTCCTCAATTCTGGATTGCAGACATTTTTTTTTTAGCGGCAGACGTGGCAGCTGTTGCTGGAAGACTAATGTGTAACTAAGAAGATTAGGCTAACATTAGCTCCAGTGCGCCGAAATCTCCATCCCTCCTATTTTATGCCGGAGACAGGTTTATTGGCTGAGTGAGTGAGTGAGTGAGTGAGTGAGTGAGTGAGTGAGTGAGTGAGTGAGTGAGTGAGTGAGTGAGTGAGTGAGTGAGTGAGTGAGTGAGTGAGTGAGTGAGTGAGTGAGTGAGTGAGTGAGTGAGTGAGTGATTAAACAATGACAGCTGGGGTGAGGATCTGAGGAAGGCCGCAGGCTGAGCAGGGCCACCTTCTGGTCAGACGAGAGCTTGACGGGAGACTGACGTGGACGGACGTTTTGCGTTAGACCAAATTTCACATAGTTGGGAAATATGACACTAGACTCGTCAGTTTCATATTTCTTGACATCGCCCAGCACCAGTTATCTCAGGTCTGTGTCAACTGTCAGAGATTTTAAAAGCTCTTTCCATTATTGTTTTCAGGGAACATTCATCTTCTCTCTGGTCAAATACACTCCTCTGAAGTTCAACAACACCACTGAGTACCCATGGTGGGGTTATGCTGTTGGCTGGTGGTTCACGCTCTCCTCAACGCTCATGGTTCCCATCTGGATGCTGTACAATCTGAGTGTCACTCCTGGTTCACTGAGACAGGTGAGCCGGACTCCAGCGCTCATTCCCCTTGTTGTGTTTCTGTTAAAAGCCATGCTCTCCTTTGCCAGAGGTTCTCCATCCTGTGTTCCCCAGCTGGAGACCTTCCTTTCACCAAAACCAAGAAGAAAGCACTTGAGCTGCTCAACCTGACTTCCTCTCCGGACAGCAACCCGACCTGCTGTGAATAGAAGGGAAGCAGCTCTGGAGAAAAATATAATAAGTTGAATATCAGTGTTTTTGTTTGAACGCCTTCAAACAAAGCTCATTTTAATGTGACTCTCCCACACACTGACTACACGTGTCTTCCATTGGCAGCCAGTTCAACCAAAGACACATTTTGTTACATATTACACACACACACCCTCGCCTAAGACAAGTTATAATAATTTAGTACAGTAGATTGATGATTTACCTGCTCCACCTACAGTATGGCCCCAGATGCATGGCTTTGGGATTAAGGAGCTGCTGTGAGATCAGCTGATTGGTTCCAGCTGTCAGGCTTTCAGAGTTCAACGTATGTTCTTTGTTTTGAGCAAATGAGATCCCAACAGTTACTCTGCCTCTTGTTTTTTCTGCTTTTAAACACCATCTCATGGTCTTCATTTATAGACAATGACTAAATAAGCAATCGGTTATTAAAACTGTCAGATTTATACCTGGCAAATTGTTCTCTCTGTACTTGAAATCTAAATCTCAAATTCCCTGAAAGACTTGTAATAATGCTGATATTTTTTAAATAATAAGTAGTAAAGATGTGTAAAAAACAGGTCTGGTCACTTTAAGATCTCTGAGCATTAAGTACATTGTAAACTGACTGCCTGGATCAAACAATAATGAAGCAGTGAGATGAAAGAAGGCAGGTTATTAAGGGTCAGACCATGACCACAATGTGCACCTTAGTGCCAACCCCATGGAAGTGCTTGTGACAAGTTCTGCTGCTTCAGACCAGACACTGGTAGGAAACTGGTGGATAGTAGGATGATAGTATTTGCTAATAGACTTTTTTATAATATAATGAATGTGTGATGTTGATGACAGATGTACCAAAAAAGTAAGAGAATAAAGTACATTTTTAATAGAATTACATTATATTTTTACTATAGA
Source organism: Betta splendens (assembly GCF_900634795.4). Lineage (NCBI taxonomy): Eukaryota > Metazoa > Chordata > Actinopteri > Anabantiformes > Osphronemidae > Betta > Betta splendens. Next base: position 12,091,987 of record NC_040885.2, on the reverse strand, counting down.
TTCAACTTTAAGCGTGTATTAATTGATTCTAGTTGTTAAATTTGTAGGATAATGTATTTGTTTTGATCCAAGTGTAATTGTACAACAGATTCATGCTGAAACAAAAGATTTGTGTTTTATTATCTGTAAAACTGTGTGAATGCTAAGGTCAAGACATTTTAACAGTAAACTCTGTAACAAGGTGTATTAATGAAAATGCTTCTATGACCTAATCATGATTGTTGAATTGTATGTTTTCAGTTTTGTTAAACAATGTGCCAATAATTAAATACTATATTTTAATTAGGCCTTGAGTATTTAAGTAATTTCATTGTTAATATTTGTATGAATTCCTGTAGCAGCATTGTGGCCTCATTGGGCAGGGCCTGCGTCTGAGGCGCCAATCTGTGTTTGGCAGGTTGTCAGTGTCTGCTCAAGTTTCCCTCTAGTCGGTGGGTGAAATTAATGTTTAAATTTAGCAATGCCTCCTTTTTCACTGATATTGAGGATCATTTTGTTGTGTACTAAGTTGAGCTATGGTGATTCAGGTGATCCAGTAATGAGCCTTCAGGAAAAACAATTACTTGATACAGAGAACAAATATCCGTCCATTCCTTTATGTATTTCTGTATGTGGTCAGTTTTGAATAGTAATAAAGTCTACTGGATAAAACCAGATAGATTTAATGGAATCTGAAACCTAACAATGCTCCACTAATTACAAAACTACACCCATTCACTAATAAAAGACTAAAATGTAAAATTAAAATTGGTAATGTTTAAGTGTAACTACAATATAAACATGTTGCCAGAATAAATATAATTATGACAATAACATATTTCTTTAGATGCATCTTTTAGATGTATTTATTGTTTTAAAGTGCAAAAAATAAAATATATGTATATAAAGAAGACAAAGGTACCTTTTACATGTTACTGTCTGAAAATATTTCTTTTGCATAAATGTTGGTTTAAACACTTACCACATTTTGCATTACATGACAATTATGGTTTGAATAAATGTAAACAGTTGGTGTTACACTTTAATTGCTGATAAAAACTCAAAACTTAATATTTTAAGTTATCAAAAGTATATTGTCGTATTTGACAGTAGTGGCCAAACATTTGAAATAAAAGTTGAAAGTTTTGAATTGTTGAAAAATACATCATTGTTTCCACTGTACAAAATGTTTGAGTGTTTAGAGCCAGCATTACTTCAAACATTTAGCTACAAGCCGTTTAAAGACCTAAAACCATACAGCAATATAGATAAAACACACACACACATGCACACAGATATGATTACTGCACAAAATATTAAGACAGTTATGGTTTTCATTCTGAATTAACCAATGTTTACAAAACATTGCCTGAAGATTATTGTCTGAATGTCACCAAGGTATTTAATGAAAGGATAACGGTCACCAAAGTGCATCATCGTCCACTTTCCACTGACATTCACACGTTCAAAACATGAAACCAAGATTTAAAAAAAAAAAATACAGTGAAATAAAGACACACCTTCTGGGACTGAGGCAAAAAGAACGACACAGGTGTAAACTGAAGCAGTCACGTTGCAGTTTGTGCGTCCTCCTCGATACTAGCGCATCTGTCCTGTCATATAAAGTGATCTATGATCCCTCCGTCTTTGGAAAGGTTTGAATCATACGCATGAGGATTTGTGACGGACAGTAGAAGTAATGCTGCATGTCTACATACGCAGAGTGAGGCTGCTGTGTGCGCTCAAGAGTGTGTCACGCTGTTAGCTGCTAGAACCGCATACAATGAGTGCAACTGAAGAAAACTCCAAAAGATCCAACCACTAAAATCCACCAAAGCATGAACATAAACACTGGAAAGCACATATCTCTTATGTCATTATATCACCAACGTTTGCTTTAGTTTTGTTGTGTTTTTTTTTTTTTTTTGCAGCTGCCACTGGCTAACAACGTTAATATCAGTCCATTAAAAGGATGACGTCACCTTCTCATCGCCACTTATTTGCTTGTACTCGTTCAGCTACACTGGACTCTCGTTAAAACTATATATACTGCCTTGTGTTTCTATCAGATAAGATGCCAACTAATTATCAATGATCTAACATGCATGCATTCATGAATAAATTATTTTAGTGCACGACTATTAACCCACCTCCGCCCAGAACTAAATAATCTCTTGACAGCACAGTTAAAATGGGATTTGGCTTCGTAGGTCACCAAATATGCTCAGTTGTGACAGAATCACAGTCTATTTTCCAATCTCAGCATTCAATCTCTCACATCTTTAACACTAACCCTGTCCTCGATTTATTATTTAAATGTCTCTGCAATTCCCAACATTGACTTAATTATAATAATTCATTACCAACCACCATTTGAGGAGAAATTTGCTTGTCTCGATTGTTTTGTTATCGCTGGACTCACGCAGCTTGTTTCACCTTGTGTCCAATGCGCATATTGCACATTTCGAATGATCTAAAACAGCTTCAAGTTTCAAGTCTGAATCCCAAACACCTTGTGATACATGCATGCAGGCTGTAGGAACTACACAGTGGCAGACCCCCACGCCAGCACAAAGCATGCGCCTATCGCAGCACGGTGTGATGTGCACATGAAGCTGCCCAGAAAAAAGGTTTATTACCAGCGGCGCGTCGGGGCTGCGGCTTTGGAACCTGATGCTCAACTCTGCGCTGTGGCCGAACGTCAAGGAAAGTGGACTTTTAAAAATAAGAAGTGTTCAGTTCACGGGTTCTACAGTACTCGATCAGCTGCGAGGTTCGTCCTGGCAGTCGTGCAGTTCAGTAACAGGGGAAATGCTGTTTGGCTCGCAAACATCCCTGCTCCAACTGTTTTGTATGCGGGAATGGTAACGCTGGGGTTTGGGGTAAAGAGGTCCGGACTGGAGGCCTTTCTTCAGCTTGGACGCTGCCTCTTGTCCGTGGGCTTGGAAAGCTTCCTTTCAAATGTCACCGTTACGACGGACAGTCGCGGCTCCTCCGGCGCCGCTTGGTGCCCACCTCCCCGTTCAGGCTGCTCCTCACGCTCTCGTCCCGCCGCCTCCTCGCCTGGACAGGCTGTTGACAGGACAGCAGGGTTTTAAGACAAACGAGCAAAGGCGAAAATCTACAAACTAACAGCAACACATTAACAAAGTGTAAAAGGATTTGATATGAAATAGCTGTTTTTATCTATTAATTGATGTCTTTTTAGTTGCAGGCCAATCTGATTGTCCTTTTCATTACTATTCCAAATCAACACATCAGTGAGTGACCACTAGAGGTCAGTATCACATCAGTAAAAGGACAATAACACGTGGGAACAAGTCAGTGACATATGGTGTGACGGTTCAACAATGCAGTGTTATCCATAAGGTCAAAGGTCAACATCCACATATTAGTCATTGTGTGTGTGTGTGTGTGTGTGTGTGTGTGTGTGTGTGTGTGTGTGTGTGTGTGTGTGTCTGTGTGTCTGTGTGCGTGCGTGTGTGCGTGTGCGTGTGTGCATGTGTGTGTGTGTGTGTGTTGGGGGGGCAACAGCGGCCACACGTTAGTATGAATGACTGTAATTATAACATTTGTGAGAAATAAAAGAAAAGAATGCGGGCGAACGGGTCCGTGAGGCTGTTCAGGTTTACAGACCTTGGCATCCTGCTCCGCGAATTTCTGGAACATGTTGGCGTAGGTCTTCTTGTCCTGCTCGTGATGCTCCTTAATCTTGCTCTGGCAGATGGAAATTTGCTCGCGAGCCGCCCGATTGGAGGGCTTGACCTGAATCACCTGCTGAAAGTCCTCCATGGCCAGGCTGAACTCGTTGCGCAGCAGCCGCGCCTCCCCGCGGCGGTACAGAGCCTTCTCGTTGCGCTGATCCAGCTCGATCACCTGGCGCAGGCACAAAACGAGGCACGCGTCAGCTGCCGCGCTGTGACGGGAGGCGGGTGCTAGAAACGGAGCGTCGCCGGGTCACTGACTCACCTTATTGCAGTTCTCCACGACTTGTGAAAACTCTTTAAGCCTCAGGAAACACAGCGCTAGGTTGAGGTGGGTAGTCACAACAAAATCCCTTATCTTCTGCTGCTGCTCCGGGCCGGAACCACACTCCATCTCCAACCAGGTGATGATGCGCTGGTACTGGACCACTGCCTGGTAGAAACGTCCTGCCTAAGAACAGCAGCAGCTTAACACTGTGTCTATGGCACAAACGTGGGCGTTCGCTTATGCAAAAGACGGAGTTGGTACCTTGAAATACTGATTCCCTTTGTGTTTCACTCCAGCTGCAGAATCCAGCTTCTCATTCAAGTCCATTTCCCACGATTCTTTAGCCTAAGAGCAGCGCAGTTAAAGAGTGAAGTTAATTAACATGAAGGCGTTTGGCTGTTTGTAAAAGCCGGGAAGCTCAACGCTCACCCGCTGGAAGTCTTTGAGGGTCACTTCGTACACGACCTCTCTGTCTGGTCCGACTTTGTACTCCTGGTTCCCTTCGCTCCCGAACGCGTACCTGCAGGAAGAGAGAGCGCATGTGGAGCGTCCACAGGAACCACGGCACAACAACAGGAGACGCGCAGCCGTTATTGTGGAAAAGCGACGCTTCATGAACCGAACGAGGCACTCGAACCATGGGAAAGGAAAGTCACATGACACAAACAAATGTTCATCTGGCTTTAGGGGATCCAGGACGGATTCAGTGAAGCAGACGTGACTGATGACAGACGTATTTCTGGTTTTATCAGCGTCTGTCAGGCCTTTGTTCGCCGCCCGCCGTGCGTCCTGGCATGTGCTCTGTGTAAACTGTGTCCTGTGAATTCCTTCTACTTATCGCCAGTATTTGCCCGAGGGTTTAACAGGGAGTGCTGGTGTAGGTGGGGTCAGGACAGTGTTACTATGTGGTTGGAACAGAACACTGTGTACTGTGGAGTTTTTATAACCCTGTTATTTATGGTAAAACGTGTTTTTACATAAGGGAATAATTTGATGTGCTTTTTTTCACTGAATCTGTCCTTTGTTGTTTTATTGTTATTTTTCTTTTTTTTATATTTTTAAATTAAATATAAATTAATGATTACGAAAAACGTGGTTCAGATTTCATCACTATCATTAAACAACAATATATTTTTCATGTCTTTTTTGACACTTTCTCTAGAGCAAAACAACACATTCTTGTGCTTAAACTAATCGACGGGACGTTACATTAGCAATTAAACTATCATAGTACATTATAATTATTGTGCTTATCTATTATTAAAATTTAAAAAAAGGTTAAACCAAAACTGGTTGTCTTCACGCCTTAGTTTGTGAAACAGACATGGAGCTGGATGAAGCTGATTTCTGATTTACTATAGGCTACGATTGTGAGAGCAAAAAAGACGTATTGCATGTATGTAAGTGTTGGTAACTCACTTTGGTTTTAGGTAAAGCACACAGCTCTCTCCCTTCTGCATCTTGTCCATCGCTCGGTCCACCCCCAGAGGAACGCCTTTGTCTTCGCTCTCCCCGACGATGAAGCCGACGTCCCTGCAGTCGAACAGGCGCCCGCCGCAGCTCCCCTCCAGGTGCACTGTGGGTCGCACAGACAGGACGCGGCGTGACGTAAAGCGGCTTATGAATGGCAATCGCGTTCACCCGCTGGGAGAAGGACGCCGTTACCCTCCACAGCTGCCCCCTCGTTGGGGTTGGAGTAGCCGTCGCCCTTGACCTTGATCCTTCTGACGATGCCGCCGTCGTCCGAGAGCGCCTCTCCTTCGAACTTGAGCAGCTCCATCTGTGCCGGCGCAAGCATTCATGTACATCATTGTCGCACGCACACAGAAATGTAGAAGAACTGACAGCTCGCCAGAACTTACTGTATGGTGTTACAGCAAGTGTGGGAAGGGAAAAGCAAATACATAACAAAAAACAAGTAGGTGTCATCACATAAAACATAAAAAGGAGATATAATAATGACTATCACACCTCATGTGCAGACGCCTGTGCTCCTCCCACCTTCATAACCACTAAACATTCATCTGTCTCCCTTGTTCCCTTGTTCATTATCGAGTTCATAAACTATATTGTACACGGCACAGACTTCACCTACTCTATGATAAGCACTGAAAAATATTAAAGCCAATTGATCTTGGCCGATAAAAACCTCACGTGTGAAACTGTTTGTTCCCAATTGCACCATTCAGAATCACAAACGCAATATTTACCTCAAACACCACTGAGGAACTGGGAGGTATTTTGTCCGGGTTTCCGGCTGCTCCGTAGGCGTAGTCGGGTTTACACAGAAACGTGCAAACCTCCCCTCTCTGCATGGACAGCACGCCGATGTCCCAGGCCTTCAGCACCTGCCCTGTGGCGGAACACAGGGATCTGTTTGCGCCTGTGGCGACGGAGAGCGGCCGCGTGCTGTCGCCCGCACTGACGTCACCCACCTTTGCCCACGTTGAAGCAAAAAGGTTCTTTGCGGTCCCGGCTGCAGTCGAACGTCTTCCCGCTGAGCAGCTTCCCGGTGTAGTGGACGGTCACCCTGTCGCCAATCATTGGTCGGTCTCCATCTACTCCTGGACGCTTCACAACCTGCATTTAGACGGACAAGCCGCTTGAAACTGCCTCGAAGTCCCCCAGTGGGTGACGTGTGGAAATGACAGTAACCACGGTGAGCACCTTGAGGACGCCCTGGTCCTTATTGCGCGTGACATCAACGCCCTTGGCAGCAAACAAGGCTGTGGCTGACTGGGCATCCATTGGCAAATCCTGATCTGTGGTCATTTCTGCACGTGGGCATCAACCAGGACCTCTGCACAAACACAAGCCCACGTGTTTACACCATAAATACCAACGAATCTGTGGATACTGAAAGCAAATCATGGTGCATAAGACAGATGCCAACTTTTATGCTTTTATTATTTTAATCCTCCATTCAGGGCGATCACTTCACTGACGTGTGTAAACAGCATCTGGATATTTGATCATCACCCAGAGCCGACGTCATTGAGATATTTGCACAGATAATTTGTCAATGTTCTCTTTCAACATTAGTCATCTTTCTGAAATCCGCCGAAGAAGTGTGGGCCCAGCGCCGCTCACACACTCGGCACGGACGAAGCGGCGCCCTCGCAGACAGTCATCTGTGTCTCTCGGTGTTTGTGATGAAGCAGGTCGACGTCCGACCACCACAGAGACTGCTCAAATACGAGGCGGCGTCCTGCAGTTTAACTGGGTTCACCTCCTCCCATTCTTTTACGCCGCGTTCTCCGACGCCGGTGCCGTTTCTTAAAATAGCTTTAATTATCTTGGCCCAGTGTTGCAGAACTACAGCACCTGCATGATGTCGGTAAAAAAATTCCCAGCGGGTAAAAAAATCAAACTAGTGATGGTTTCTTTTGATCCAGAGACTCAGCGGTGGGGTAGAAATAATCAGAGACTGGGTCACAACAACCCACATCACCTGTGGCTCCTCTCTCATACAACAACGTGCAGCATGGCATTATTTCATCTACTACAGAAGCATAAGTCACATGTCAAGAGCCCAGTATCACATCATATACACAATACAAATACTAATACTAAGCTCTTCATTTTCATAGCTAGTGCAAACACACACTCAGCTTTAATACTCAGACCCAGAACCGGGATGTTCTGCCAATATGACGCTCGTGTCCTGGGCACCGATACCAAAATAATACATCTGCCTCTGCCTCACGCGTCCAAGTGAAAAATATATAAATACTTTTTACCGCGCGCTAAACAAACTCCGAACAGGTAGACGTCCAAACAGCTGTTTTCAGAGTCTTTCTCGACTTCCACGAGGCCCTGAGACACAGACGAGCAGCTCGGATCGACGATCCGAAGGAAGGAATTCCACCAGCAGCTTCGCCAGAGCCGTGAAACGGTGATGAGCCGCTAGACGCTGCTTCTCTCATCTCGGCAGCCGTCGTCGGCGACGTGCGCCGCACACGTGGCCGCGGGCGCTTCCGGGCGCGCGCAATGATCCGGACTCTGTTTGCAAACAATCAAAACGCCGCTTGCAAAGGAGTGAGTCCCGCGGGCAAGCTGGCAAACGCCGGCGGCTGCTTGTTACCAACTGCCGGGACGCTAACGCTCACATATGTGGCTGCAGGTGCTCTGGGGCTGTGTGTGGATGCTACAGGCACGCGTTTATGAGTATGATAACGAGTTATAGGTGTGAAGCGGCACAGTTAAAGCTAAGTAAGCAACATTTAAACCCAGATCGGCTTATCAGCAGACGCTGAGGTGTGACCTTTAAGTACAAGAAACAGATAAAGAGTAGAATTGTTATTACATTGTAATTACAGTATAATAAGCTACAAGATCATATGATTTATATGAAGACGTGTTTATATGTCTGCTTATCTGTGTAGTAACTGTATAAACACGCTGATGTCGCAACTGGCATGGCATCACGCCTTCATCAGGACACGCTGAGGTACGAACAGGAACCGTGTGTTATTTACCAGCGAGTTCAATCGCCCTCACATTTACAGCGAGCGCCAGAGAGGGTAATGTGAGGAGCAGCGTTTGCACAGAGATGATTTAGGAACTGTGCTTGAGGACAGAGCGGCCCGGCGGCGACGGACGGCGGCTCCCGCACAGTTGGCCGCGCGCTGTTTCCATAAAGGCCCGCGGACGCGAGCGCCGAGCGGCTCGGACGTGCGTTGGGCAACAGGCCGGCGGAGGTCGGCCGCACGCGCTCAGTCCGGCCGCGTCTCAGACCACGAGCTCAAAGCGCAGAGATGCTTCTCTCCGATATCCACGCGGCCTCTCCTGCTTCTGCAGCTCTGTGTCACGCACCAAGATCAAGTAACTCTTCAACACGAGAGCGGGGACAAAGTGTCCCCCGTCTCTACACCTTGTCCTGTGTGTTTTCAATTTCACAGTTTTCATTTTAGATGTAGCCCAGCGTGTGTGTGTGTGTGTGTGTGTGTGTGTGTGTGTGTGTGCGTGTGTGCGCGTCTGAACAAAATGTTCCTTCTATTCACAGTTCCCCGCTGGCAAAGCCCGATGCTGCTCTGCACTCCGGGACCCCCTCGCGTACGAGCCAGCCTAAATGTTTGGATGAAGACGACCATTGTGTACTTGAATGAGTCGGACCGGCCGCACCTTCGCGTTCTCACACTAACGCTGAGCAGGAACAAAGCAAACGGACCGATACCTCACCAATCGCCGCCAGAAGTCACCTATTTCATCAGAGCCGTATGTGAGGCTGCTGTCGAGCGGCAGAGCTGCTGCAGAGGGTTGCGACACAGAGGAGGGGACATGTAGGCAACATGTACCCAAACTGCGTAGGAATGCAGGAAAAGAGTACAATGAGACCACATCCACCGGCACACGCTGTACATGTCTCTGTACATTCTGTCTCACATCTGTACTACTGATTCATACTTGTACACGCCGGAACGCTGTGTGCGTGACAAACACCGGTGTCCTGTGCATTATCTGATGCAGGAGGGCGTCTGAGGGAGTTTGGTTTTTAGAAAAGTTGCTTTCTTGTGGGTTTTATTTTGTTTTATGTGTGTGAAGTGATGAAGCTTTTAAAATGACTTTGCCAAACATTTAACATGAAGTTTTTATGTTATGGGCACAGCAACAGTAAAAAGACGTTCAACCCCCCGACTTATATATGTTTAAAGACAAGAAGCTATTTATTTATCGCAGCCCCCTGAAAGTCTGACTGACCACCTCGACCTCAGATTATGTCATCAGGCCCAAAATACATCTGTGATAACAGCTGTATTTAACTTACCCAACAGCTACCTTTACACCCTGTAATGTACATTTTGTCCTGGAGTGAATAATAATTAGCACAGAATGAACTACAGTGTTATGATCCCGCAAAGTGCAGCCTGTAATTTATGAAGCTGCACCTAAGCCTAAAGGGATTCTAGTTGTAAACTGTTGTCCTCGTCCACGTCTAACCACAGCAAAAAGCCACATTCTCAGCCATTCACCTTTAAACACTCACACACACACACGCACACACGCAGCCTTATCAGACTCCGTTTTCCAGAGCTGAAACCACAAACGTCTCCCTCACGTGTTCGGCATTAACATCCATCCTGTTACATCTTACAACCTCACAGACCTCAGCCGCGCATCTTGGCTGTTCATCATTAACTGGTTTCCTGCTCCGGATAAAAAGCGCATCTCGATCATGTATAACAAGTGTCCCTTTAAACTCAGCCGGGCGCGAGCCGAACACGCTAGTTAGCGCCGTGCGTCTCAATGAACTCCTTAAGTCTGAAAGCAACACAATAGAGAGAAAAGGAGAACACTTACATATGCTCGCGCTCCTTTTTTTTTGATCCCTCGACCCGTTGAAATTTCCAACACGCGTCTATTTCTCCAAATTCACCAGCGCGTGCCTCGTCTCACATCCAGAGTACTTAATGTTCTGCCCTTGTAATTAGTACGTGACGCCGCTCGTGGTCTCGTGCAGCCCCTCCACTCTTATCTCTGCGCTCCGCGAACGCGCCGGCGGAGCCGCCACATGGAGCTCAGGCTTCAAAATGACAGTGGAGTGAGCGAGAGGCGGGCGCGCGGGGCGAATAAAACGGAGAGAGAGTAGAATAGAGTGGAGTTGTGGGAGGGCGTTTAGTGTAAAATTAAGGGCAGGTCTTGGAAAGCGGCCACAAAGTAACACAATGTTCCGGCTGTACTGTAGCCGTGCCGCTGCCGCCGCTGATGAGAACACTGTGTTCCAATAGACACCCTGACCTGTAACCCGTTCCGCGCCGAGCGGGCCGGGAACAGCCTGTACCGCAGCACGCTGTCCTCTGCGCTCAGCTGACAACACGCACCGACAACAGCGGCGCGCGAGCGAGCGCGCGCGCGGTCGAGCCGAGCCGAGCAGAGCTGAGCCCCGCGGCGGCGGCGGAAAGCACGCACGCACGCGCACGGGGCGTGATAGCGCCGAAATGAAGGAACTTCTCAAAGCCCGATAAGACGCGCGACGAGACGGATTATTGTTTCTGTAGAGACGGTAACAACCCCGCAATTTAACCCTGACGTACGGGACATTTTATGCGTTTATGACGTTTGTGTAACTTATGTGAAGGTAGGATTTCCTAAAACGCACGCGACTGCTCTCTTTCTAGCGTTAGTATCGTCATAGCGACTGCTGCTTGTTTTATGTTAATTATAATTTCGAGGGGTGGAGCTCATTGTCGTTTGTTCCTCTCACAGCTCTGTTTACGCGAATGCAATAATTAAAGTGTTGTCTGTGAATGTGCAAAAAAAAAAAAATGCATCAAAATAATAAAGAAGCACACTTTGCAGAGGGAGCTGCAAAATGAACCGTAAAGATGTTAGCGTCACTCACTGAGGCGTGTTGCTGTGGGAAGCAACGCCGCTGTTCTGTCATCTCAGGACGTGCAAATTGTTTTATGAGCCGCTGTTATGCAACTCAAATCGTAATCTACCAGACAGTAGTAGCAGCGTGTCAAAACCTGGAGTTAAACACTTCCCACCCAACGTATTACTCAACGTAATTAAGTAATAAGAAGTAAATACTGAATTATTTACAGAGAGGAAGCAAAAGTGTTTATGGACAGCTTAGTATTGAAACAAAGGTGGTTAAGTATTTACCCGTAATCCAAGGCAAATACTTTAATTTGTACTGAGAAGAATAATTAAGTAATCTCTCTTAAAAAATGCAAATAAAAATATACAATTATATATTAAAAAAGGTACCAGTCCTAGTAACGTGTACCCAGATGGAAATATGTGAAGTAAACTCCTTAACTTCCTGGGCCACCATCTGTTGCTAATATAGTCACCTCAACCTTAAGACTAATGATTTGTTGGGTATTAATTGTATGTTTCATTAAAACAATAACGGCTACAGGTATTTCCTGTGGCGTGTGGCAGTAATTCCATTTCCTAATGATGCTGCTCTGTAGCTTCTCGAGTCTCCAGTGTAAATCTGGTGAAGGCCGATCACATGCTGTGAGGGTGGTCCCTGTCATCTTAAAGTCATAAACCTGGACCTGTTGTGGTTTGCGACGGGGCAATTACGGCTTCACAAGTCAAATTTCAACCTGCAAAATAAAAGCGCAGTCTCCTGTGTGTTTCACCACGGCCTGTGGTGCCGCGTTCCAAAGCAGTGGAAACTATTACTCCATAATTTAGAGTATTCACCAAAGTTCCCTCCTTGCGTCTTAAATCTCCTGCTTTAATCAGTATATTGGACGTGTGGAGGCTGGAGCTCGGCAGCGAGTTCGGGGCATGTTTCGAAATCTACCACAAATGAAGGGATGCAGATGGACACGAGAGAGTGAGGAAAGCAAAGCACCGCAGGGTTTTAGGAGGATGTTTTTACTGCTTTAGATGTAACACGTGAAAATGTATTATCTTAATTATTATTAATATTTCAAAGGAATATTATAATGATGCCCAGTCGGTGACAGAGGCTTGTCACTGTCATCAGGTTAGATTACACAGGTTGGATTAAACAGTGCTGATTAATCTAATTTATAAAAATCTTTACACACAGACTTCAGGAGTCATTTAACTTTAAGCAACACATGAATCAGATCTGTATTTTACAACGAGGTCTGTCTGTGTGAAGTAATACCTCATGTCGTAGTCTGAGCAAGAGGCCTTTTCTGTATGTGTCACTAAAGAGCGTTTTACTGGTGCTTGTGGAAATGGAAGCATTTAGAGCGATGATCTCTCCTGATGTTCAAATAAAGCAGAACATATACTGTTTGTGAACACGCGTGATAAAGTGGTTAAATCTCCTGCATTGCTGCTGTGAGACGTTCATGAACAGACCTGTGGAACGTGGTGTTTCCCAGCTTCTGGAGGTGAAGCTCCGTGTCTTCATTATGGCTCGGGGGCACTTTTTACCGGCATCGGACGCGGTGGGGGCTCAGATCACGGCGCTGGCAGGTGGCCCGCAGCTATCGAAGGGAACACCATGACCCTGTTAATTATAAAGGTGACATGATTCTGCAAAGCCACTGTGATGTCACCGCCACTTATGGGAAGCGAGTGGGTTTCACGCTGGAACATCTGACTTGCACTAAAGGCAGAAAGTAGCACAGAAGCAGTACAGCCGTGGTCTACCACCGACTCCCACCCCCTGCACGGCCCACCTGGTTCTATTAACAACAAACACGTGCAGCCCAGCGCTTTCTCTTTTTTTTAACAGAACTCAGCGTGATGGTTGAGTGCAGCTGAGGCAGAGATTCGTTTGTTTTCCAAACCTCTCCTGGTAGCGTTGTTGGCAGTCCCCCCAGCTCGTATGCTAAAGCTAAGGTTTATAAAAAAAAAGAAAACCACACTGACCTCGGCTGCACTGAAATGCATGAATAGATTTTTATATTGACACATGTTCTGAGATGGTGTCTTCCTTCCTGAAACGCTGTGAACATCTTGTTTCTGTTCTGGTTTAACCACCAATCTGTTTGGAGACTGGAGACGGCTACTATGCTATTAGAAAGTGTGGTTAAATGTTCCGCGGAACCACAGTTTACACATTTTCTAGATAATGCAGGTAGGACCACAATCTGATAGACGGGTGCTGTTCGAGTGCGCCCGTCTGACTGACTGAGTGCCTTAGTGTAACCAGAAGCACGCGTCTGAGTTCACGGAGGGATACAGGCTGCACAGTCATCAGGAAGTGAAACAGAACAGAATGTGCCGTACTAATCTGATTGAAAAACACTGCCCTGAGTGGATGCAAGGGAAAAAATAGATGTTTCATTTAAAGAGCTAAAAGGAGGATCCTATGACACAGAGGGGGGTCACGCACAAAGGCAAAAAGACCAAGCGTGAGCCTGGTGGTTGGGATGAAGTTAGAGAGCGGCGGGTGCTCTGTGACTAAGATAAGGCTGAGTAACATAATGCTCTTTGTTTCTGTTCTAGGCATTTGCATTACGTGCGTTTGAGTAATCTCCTGCGTGATCCCATTTGTCCCTGAACTTTTGCCTCCTGAGGCCAGAGTGACTTACTGCTATGTACAAGAGAAGGCTCCCAAATAAAGGAGGGCCGGGCGTCACAGATGAGGGGGAGCCCAGCGGACGAGTCGCAAACAGCTTTAGCCTCTAGGTTTGTTATGATGAAGGCGTTAAACCCAGTTCCACTGAAACGCATGTAGCAGCGGTCAGAAATGCCCCTCCATGCAGCACTCGGCCCTTCATGAGTGCACTGTTAAGTTGAAGGAGGAAAAGTCTTCCAGATGTGTGGATCCTTTTATCGTGATGTTTTATGTTTTGTTTGACATTTTTTCAGCTGATAAAGCCTAAAGAAGCCTTTGTGGGGGTTTTTCAATTCGATGGCAACTTCACATGGGTTTTAAATAATTACATGACTTCTGTTTAATAAGCTGATTTTCATATAATCAACATTTTATGCACCTTTTAATTCAGTCATGTTTCTGTTATTTACTGCGGGACTGTTTTATTACAGAGCATTATTTTATGTAGTTCTAGTTGTACCTTGTAAACAGAGCATCTGTGTCTGTGCTAAGGTCGTAATATGAAAACATCTGTTCTTATTTAGTGTGACAAGTATGTTTCTGCATTTGCTCGGCTTCATCTAATGTGTAGACACAGTTTGCGGTTATAAACTCTACAATTATATTCAGTTCTAATTAGGGTAGAGGAAATTTAAAAAAAGAAAGTAGCTAATCATGACAAATGACTTTGCTTCGTGGTTCCTACAAAAACAGCCCCGGGGTTTGAGAAACTGCAAGAGACAATCAAGCAAAACCAGGGTCAAAAAACAACATTCAGCAACTTGAATCCAACCTGCGTTACTGGGATCTTATTATTCTTCATTACAGCATCCGGTGTCTGTTGCAGGGAAGCCTAGTGAGTAGCAATTCGCCTCATTAGCATCTGCCGCATTAAGCAATCATTAATATGAGCATTAGATGCGTGGCTAATTGCTTGATTACAAGTCAGAATCCCCACAGTGGCAGTTATTGCCCAATCCAGAGTCCTGTTAACGAACCATCACCACCTACAAGGCATCACAATGAAGGCAAATAAAATCAACTGTACTGTAGGTGAAACTCAGCTGCAGCAGGTTTGTAGGGATCAGATGGTGCATTTTGTCCAGAGTGTGCTGGGAGCTGAAGCTCGTGGTCAAACACACACAAAGGCCTCTTTCCACTCTGTACATGTCATATCTAACCACCTGAACACGCTGTCATTCAGAGAGGTCATTCATGGTGTTGTCTCCCGTTGAGTAATAATTCTCCTCCTCTGTTGACTTGCTCATGTTCCCTGCGCAGTAATCGGTATCTCAGGCACATCCTGTCCCTCTGAAGCATAACAACTCAGTGACATGTAAGGCATGAATTCTCAGGGTCAGCGCGAGTTTGCTTGGTTCCTCAAATCAAAGTTATAGTCAATATTTGTACTCAGAACTCGGAAATGAAAACACACAACTTATTACAATTACCATAGTTTAGTATAAAAAAGGCTGCAAAAGTCACACATATAAATTATTAATCCTTTTCTTTTTTAATTTAACTATAGCCTAAAGGCAGTCCTCTGAGATATTTAAAATTTAATATTATTAATACTATGAATCTACATTTAGAAAATGTAATTCCAAACTAACTGAAGCTGTGTGTATTTGTACAAAGACACATAGAATAACATGGAAATGACCTTTACAACTACCCACCAAAATTGCAAAATAGCTCCCGTGTCCACCACGACTTCCGTGTTTCTTCTTTTTTTGTTTTTTATATTGTTGGTGTTCCTGTTAAGTTAGACAATATAAGTATGTCACCACTCTGTTGACATCAAAATGTTTTTAATTGTTTGAAAAAGAAGAGATGCAACATGGAAAGTTCCTTTTTGTGATTTATGTGACTTATGTGTTTTAATTTTGGAACAAAATGTAACTATCTATCAACTAAATGAACTAAATAGAAATATAAAAAATGTACAGAGAGGACCTAACATAACATATATGTTGCTGATGAAGTGATTATTACAAAACATTATGAATTGTATGTGTCTGTTTGTTTCATAACTTAAATAAACTTCTCGATTTATTTAATTATGTGCCTATTTGACTCACTGACAAATAAAGATATTTTTGAGAAGGTTTTAACTGTCACTCCAAAAAGATCGTCTGCATTGACCCATGTCTGAAACTAGAGCAGTAAACCAGCAGTAGATCTCAACACAAAACAATACCACTTACAGACATTACATACTTAAACACAAGGTGGTGTTGTGCAGCCACAGCTTGTTGGAAAAGAGCAATCTGTGAAACCTTCTCTCTAAAGATTTCTCTCTTTTTTAACAAAGAATAACATGAAGATGTCTGTTGTGGAAACAGAGCAGAGTACTCACACTGGTCTGGGAAGAACGACCTACTTTTGGATATAGCCAGGACCAAAGAGATGGTTTTGAGCCTAAGGCAGTCCCAGACCAAATGAACCACTGCATCCATTCCTGCAGAGATAGTGCAGGGAAAATACTTTAAAGTCTATCTCGGACTGGAAATTTAAAATGAGCACAGTAAACATAGAAACATGCACTGCATAAATTGGGAAATTATAGCATATAGTATGATAAACATAAATTGAGAACTCATAAGATTCCAGTGTCGCCCTAATACACATTGAATTATTAACGTGACGAGTGACCTTAGTAGGTAATTCTGGTAGCTGCTATGTGTATTCCAGTTCAGTAGGGGGCGGTCTGGATTTTAACAGCATTTATTGGTCCTCTAATAAAGACAGTGAAGAAGAAACGACTCGTTCTCTTCCGTTCTGTTCCCGGCGTTGGCAACAAGTTAGCCTAGCAGCTCGAGCGCGCGGCGTAAAGTCAGTGGTTAACGTTTTTGGCGAACTTCAGCTACGTATAAGGTGGACTATTATCTTTTCAGGTATTCATTTATTTGAGATTTGTCCACACCATGTAAAGGTGGTTGGTAGATTATTTGGATGGCAACGTAGTATTAACTGAATTATTGTGCTCGAATTTTGTGTTTGCTCATGGCTACGGCTGCTGCTAGTTAGCATGGTATGGAGTTAGCATGGTTGGGTGATCTTAGCTATATACATTGAGAGATACGTTAGACACAAGTAACAAGTTGAGCTGTGTTTGAAAACAAAGAAAATCCTGCATCAGATATCGTTATGGAAAGGTTAACCTAAGCAAGACCTCTTGACCCAGTTAGCCTAATGTTGTGGAGCTAATGCTACAATTAATCATTTCACTAACTTGCACTTACAGCTTTGCCAAAATTTTAATTATCTTATTCTGCAGTACAAGAATGTGATGTTTATATTTATTCACATTTATGTGTATTACACGTTTGAACACGTTGCATTGTACAAGTATTTATTTTGTTCGGTTCAGTTCATTGAAACTGAAACAAGCTAGAGAGACCTGTCAAAATGAGTTTCGTCTACATAGGGCCAAGCAGCTTCAAAATTAATTAATGTATATGAAGCTGTGGTTTTAGACTGAACAGGCTTTAATATATTCAGTTAAGTGTAATAGAAGTCCATTTATTCTGGTCACACACATTTTGGGCCAGGCTATTGATGTAAATTCAACCACAAATGCTAGGATTTTTCTACACTTGCTCTAAATGGGTCTTTTTTTTCTTTTAGGTGGATCTGATTGTTTGGTGTTTAACAAGAAAACATTCGAAATGGCTGGTATGAAACATTCTAACAGTTTATTTTGTTAAAATGTTATTCAGCCACAACAATCTGACTATGTAACTGCATCACTTATACCAGGTCACATTTTTTCCTCCCTGCCCTCTTTGTTATTATTATTTATCATATTTTATTATATACTATTATTATTTATATAAACTGCTTTCTTTAATACGTCTGTACCATAATTGTTAAATTGTCAAATCTATGTTGCAATGCTCTAATTTATAGGCATGAAAATCAGTATTATTTTACATTGACCATTGAACATCATTTCTCATGAAATTTCAGTCTTCCTGTGTAGAAAACATTTATCATCCTTTATTTTAATTCTTTCTGCCTTTTCATTTCAGACCCTGCTCTTCACAGAGATTGTCCTCTAGATTGTAAGGTTTATGTTGGAAATCTGGGCAACAATGGAAATAAGACAGAATTAGAAAGGGCTTTTGGCTACTATGGTCCTTTAAGAAGTGTTTGGGTTGCGAGGAACCCCCCAGGTTTTGCTTTTGTTGAGTTTGAAGATCCCAGAGATGCATCTGATGCCGTAAGAGAACTGGATGGAAGGTAATTCAAAGAAAGCATTCATATATTTCTTATTTTTACTTTTTGTAATGCGTATGATGTTTGTTTTTTGTTAGTGCTTCAGATTTTAAGCGTTTTTGTTGTTGTTCTTTTCTTTCTCTCAGAACAATGTGTGGCTGTCGAGTGCGTGTCGAGTTATCAACTGGGGAAAAGCGCTCCAGGAGTCGTGGCCCTCCTCCATCCTGGAGTAGACGCCCTCGAGATGATTTAAGGCGGCGAAGTCCTCCAGTTAGACGCAGGTATGTTTTCCTCTTTTGATAATGTGTTTAATGATTTTAAATAAATGTCTCAGTTGCAGTGTTTTTGAAAGTGCAAAGGATTGTACAAATTAGGGATTATGCAAACTAAAAATATTATTTTTAGTTATATTTAGTTGATATTTAGTGCTCACAATACTGCAGAACACCTCTAATAAAATATCATTAGGTTACATACATTGTAAATTCATAAATAGGAAATCTATGAATGGGCTGCTTTTAGGATTTGAATGTTTTGTCAAAACTACAAGTCTCCTAATTATTTATGAACTTTTAAAATGTCACACTCCACTAGATATTACATTACGGGGATGCTATACACTTAGCAATTCATCATCCATCAAACATTTTAAAGGTACCATTTAGGATTGCTTTCTGCAGGTGTGAGTTTTGTTTTCTTTTGAGTTCAGTTGCCATCTATTAATAAAAATGAACCCCGTTACAGAGTCACCACCACGCTTCTCACCATCTGAGTCAGTCAACTAGCCTTCTTTCAGCATCATGTGACTGCTGACCAGCGAGCCCCAATCAGCTTGGCTGGTGTTGTTACATGACCCAGGCGCACCGTCAGTCGTCAGGTTCCACCAAGCTTTTGGTTCCTGAGCATGCAGTTCCCAGCATCCTCCTCTTCTTCCTCCAACCTTAACCCAATCGTCAGCGGTCCACTTCACATTATCAACCAATCGGCGTCTTTACTCTTTATATTCTCCTACTCAACTACTGTATCAACGGGAACAGCCCTTGGCTTACATCCCTTCCCGTCCTTTACCCCCCCAAAAAGGCAGGGAAAATCTACAAGTACCCCCTTCAACCAGCCACCAAGCAACATCATATCGCCAACATTTGCATCATGTGGCAAATCCTCTCTGCAATTCGACCTCTCTCACCATCAGTCTGGCTTCCTTGCGTCATTTCTATCTTGTCCAAATGCCCCAAAATAGTAAGTTGCTTTTATCCTGCTCTTTGTAGTTTTTATGAATAATTTAACTTTCAGCGCTACGTAACAGTTTTCCCTCAGCAATTGAATGTCATTTGCTGCAGGTTCAGTGCAGAACTGCAAAAATCTGAAGGTGTAAAGTTGTGGTCAAGGAACTTTGCAGTCATTATTGTCTTTTGCAAATATTACATAGTGGATGTTAAGTGTATCTGTGCTGCCAGTTGCAGTTTCATGGCTCGACATTAGGACATCCTGAGTTGTAGCCTACAGAATATAGTGTACTTGGTTCTAATGGAATCAGTGTCGTCCATTTTGCTGAAGTGTAAATTAGTTGCATAATTAAAACATTTTTTTTACTTTTGCAGACACAATATAAGGTGTGTCACATTTTCTTTTTTTTAGATTCCTAGCAAAGATTAACCTGTGGTCAGGTGCAATTTCAAAAGTGAATTGCATGGATTGCTTTTATGTGAACTTGTAGTTTATAGTTTTGCACAAGTGTTTCATTTGAAACTATTTGCTTTCAGCCTAGTAGTAGGTAATACTCCAAATCTTTCCTTTTCGAAATGTTACAATGATTTGATTGAAATTTGTCATAGATAAGCCTTAATGTCGAGCCCTGATTTTGTCTAAACTTGTCTCAAATCTGGCTTCATGATCCATGTTCTTTGACTAAGTTTGCATTTAAGAGTTGATCTTGATGTAGTACTTGGATGCAGATGATCTTTGGTTTTCATCAGTAACCCATGTCTCTTTAAGGGTCAAGAGTGCCAAAAGTTTCATTAGTGACAGGAAAGATATTGTTTCCTATTTTTTATTTATTTTTTCATTCTGTGTTCAACTTCATCTACAACACAGATCACCGAGGAGGAGGAGCCTCAGCCGCAGTCGCAGCAGGTAAGGTTGCTTTGGTTGCCTCTGCTGATAATTACAGATGAGACGATTTCTGTAAACTGTCTATTGGTTTTGTTCTCTAGATCTCTCTCAAGAGACAAGCGTAGATATCGCTCGCTCTCCAGAGACAAGTACCGTAAGCGCTCAAGATCCTTCTCACGATCAAGGAGGCAAGTATTATTTGAGTGTACGTACAATAAATTCAAAATGTGAAAATGTCACTATGATTTACTGGGTCTCTTATTTTACAGTCGTTCCCGGTCTAATGAGAGGAAATGAAGATGTCAAAGGATGGTTCATCTGCAGGGTCCTGCTATGGTTATGAAAATACAAATTTTTATAGTTTTTCTTTAGGTTTTTGTTGTTAGCCCAAGAAACCAGAAGGATGGCATGTTTGTGAAAGGTGTATCGCTCTGTTGCTTAAACTACAATATACAAATGTTTTCTTTTGACAAGTTTCCCTGTTTTGTACTTTTTATTTTTTAAGTTACTGTTCACATGAAACATTTGCATGTTCAAAAATTAAGTACTCAGCTGAGTTTTACATTACCAAGCTGTTGTTTTAACTGTTGAATTAAATGACATTTAATGTTTTTACTTGGTTTGTTTATTTTTGCTCGTGAGCGACTCTTAAACTTCTCATTATAAAGCACCAATAATGAAAAGACCTTTTTTTTTGTACTAGTAACTGCAGACTCAACAATCGACAACAAACTGTAAACACTGGTCCTGTTATTTGAAGGCTATCCTCGGTTTTACCTGCTTCATGCGGAAGATTTCTGTGCTTCTGAGATCTCAGTTGTGCTCTAGTTACAATTGGTTAAATAAATCTTTTTCCAAAAGTGTCATTATCTGCTTGTTGTATACATTTTTTTTGTTTTAACTAAAATTCATAAATTGTATGGACAGGAACTGCAAGATGAGGTCCAGTATGAAAAACTGAGCTTGATTCGGTTGAGGAAGTGCTGTGTGCTGATAAAGGTTGCATGCTTAGCCCACACAGGAAGCTGTCTCATGTCAGATGCAATATGGAAACACCCCTGTGTGAAATGTTGGTGCTGTTTAGCAAAACCTGATGACTTGACATTACAAAGCAGCTGAAACAACGGAGTCTGGATCTGGCTTGTAAGTACATGTGGCTGCATAGCTGTTTTTACATAACTTATGTACATTATTTTTGCTGTGGCTCAGTTTAGCTTTCAATATTATGTAAATGTTTAATTTGCATATTTTAGGAGATATTAGAAGTCATGTCTGCTCCAAGGGCAAATAAGGAAGACAAGAAAAAGAAGCTTGGTTCTCGTCGCTCTAAAGCCAAGCAAAGTGAACCACAAGAGGCTGATGAGATTAACTTCATGGGCAGTGCTTCTGTAGTAGAAGAAAATACTGAATCACCACATGTATGTAATCCTGACAAGTCAGAGAATGAAACCCAGCATCAACCTTTTTCAGAACGCACAGAGAAGAGAAGGAAATTGGGGTCTAGTCGGATCAATAGAGGACGGCAAAATGTAAAGGATGCGGAAACTGCATCGTCTCACAAAGCTAGAGAAGTTGACGAAAAGCCAACAAGTGATGAAGATCTCGAACCAAAACGCGTGTCATGGGAAACACAGTTTAAGAAACAGGAAGACTTCAGTCAAGCAAGAGAGCATGAAACATCTGCAACAGAAAGCAGCTCCTTATGTTCTGTCAGTACGTCACACGATTCAGAGTTTGATTATGTTGATCAGCGAGAGGATGTCTCACAAATGTTGATTTCTAGAAGTAAAAACCTTAAAGCGAATGAAAACGAGTGTACAGTGGCGTTTGATTCAGATAAGTTTGCGACGACTGTGCTGAAAGAGACGCACACAACTGAAACTCCACTAAGTGAGAAAGTCAGAGAACATTCACAATCTAACAACATGTCTGAAATAGGTTTGAGTGTACATTCATCAACAGATCAGGAGCTTATTTATCAATCAAATTTGTTAAAGATGCCAAAAGAAGAACAATTTGAAGTACATTCTGAAACAGATAAAGAGAACACAGAAAGATGTGAAGATACAGACGCGCCACTGCTGGATGGAAATTTACTCAGCACTAACTTGACGAGTGAGTCACACATGAGTGTTTTAGAGGTTTGTGCCACAGCAGAAATAACCGACCAAACAGAAGTGCCGCCTGCAGATGAGGCCCAGTGTGAGGCTTCCCCACAGAACTCTGTCTGTGAAGTTGCCAGAGGCGTTAATAGTACTGAAACCTTTGAAATAGCAGAAGAGACGTTACTAATGCAGATAGCGGTGCCTGTAAAAAAACAAGTGGAAACCTGGCCAGCCTCATCTGACACAGTCCGTCTTCCTGACACATATGAGTTAAACAGCTCACATATGAGCCCTCAGGTCAACCAACAGCCTGTTGAGATGCCCGATGAAAGAGATGACCATCAGGCAATTTCACAGGTCAGCAGTTCTGAGAGTAGCTTGTCTGTCACACAGGGGGTAATCATAGAAAGAAGCCCCTCTGCAGAAAATGTAGGGCCTGAATGCGACGTGGAGCAAGTAGCTGCATCAGGAAAAGAACTATCTATGAATGAGGAACAAAATGAGAATTTTAACTTAACAGACATTATGGAAAATATCTATGTCTCCTCAGAAAATCTCGAAACCCAAGCTAAGTTTGAAGACACACAACAATCTGAGTTACGTGTGGAAAGTTTTGATTCTTCAGGTACTAGTCAGGAAGGTTCAAATCCTGACAAGAAACACGAGTTTCCCTCAAAAGAAAAGATCTTTCTTCCTTTAGAGCAAACGAGTAAAGATTATGATTCCAAGAAATCACACTCCAGAAATCCAGAAAGACAAGACACTGAACTAAGTGAGGTGTATGAGGCTGAAGGCCAACTAGAGGAAAACATAAAAACCACTGCTGAACAAACAAGTCATGAGCAGAAAGAAGGACTATTCTATGAAGGTGAGGAGAGCAACAATCAGGAAAACCTCACCCTCGTGAGCACAGAAGAGCAAATGACTAATTTCAATCCTATTGGGAGCAGAAGAAAACTTGGATCCAGACGTATGAACAGAGGACACCAGCAGGTCAGAGACTCTCCTGCCGAGTCATGCCATGAAAATGAAGAGGATAACATAGGAGATAATAGATCGAATGGAACAACTAAAGACACATTAGCTTTACAGACAATAAAGCAGGAAGAAACAACTCAAGAGACTGTGTGTGATATTATCATGTCTGTCACAGATGACAGCTCCTTACATTCAGTGAACATGGCTGGTGATTGTTCTCAGGTTCAGAACACAACACCAGCCCTGTGTTCACAGGCTGCTTTAATGGAAGCAAGTGAAAATCTACAAGAGGCAAACAATGAAAATGAAGCCGACTCCGAAGTGGAGGCTTTAAATGAATCACTGGAAGACTTATCAGTAGAAGGGGCCATAGCTCACAGTCCTCAGAGTAAAGAGCATTATGCCAGAGAAAACGCCCAAACCAAGGAAGATCAGGAACATGTGGACTATCAAGTGTATGAAACCCAGGAAGCGCAGACCACTGACATAGAAGAACCCAATGACACTGGATTATTTCAGTTGACTGAAGAGGATAAAGAACCCACTGCTGCACAAACAGGTCACCAGGGGAAACGTGAACTCTGGAGTCCTGCAGCACACACACAACCTGCAGGCAGCACTGAGCAAGTCAGACTTTCCTCACCAACAGAGGAGTGGTCTAAAAGCGAAGAGCAACATGTCAATTTATGTGAGGCTGGAGGAGCTCAGGCCTCAGATGATGGCGTAAGTGAAGCGCATGAACCGGACGTGAAGCAAAGACACAAACAAAAGCATGCGGCGCAAGAAGCCGCAGAAAACGCTGTCTTTTCCGTGAAGCCCATGCACCAGGCTGAAACAATGGACTCACACCAAAGCAACATGGATGCTCATAACAATAAACCACAGGGCAGGAACACTGGAGCAGACACTGAACAGAGTGAAGAGTCTGTGGAGAGTCAGGGCCCAGCAGAGGAAGCCGTGCACATAGAGACCCAGGACAACACCTTCAGCATGACTGAGCAGGAGGACACGGACTTCAGATTGATGGGGAACAAAAGAAAAGCAAGGTCCAGACGTAAAAACAAGGGACAACAGCAAGTTAAAGACTTTAATGTTGAAACAGCTACAACATCAGAGACAGAAATCCAGGACACATCATTGGAAACTATGCTGGAGGAAGCAGACACACCTCAAACTAAGGATGTTAGAGATCAAGGAGAAGAAGAGGATGCTCACAGTGGCACTAGTGTACAATCAAATGTTACAGATGAACAGGTAATGGACCAATCGGGTTTAACCAAGGTGCATGTTGATGAAAGTCCCCACAAGTCGTCTGTTACACATACAGAAAGCATTGAAAAAGACAGGGACGCAGATTTGTTAAAGCAGTGTGAGACTTTACAGACCAGCAGTTGTGAAAGCGAGTTAAAGCCAGAAGTTAGCGAGTCGTCTGCCGCGCTGGACAAAACCAGAGAAAACAGCGCCTTTGAGGAAGAGACAGGACCTGGAGGTAGAGCTGAGCCGGCAGCACTTTCATCACCAAAGGAACAAAATGAGAGTTTGGTATTATCTGAAGTCACAGAGCACACACAGACAGCACAAGGGCAAGACGTTGAATGCATCTCAGTTGGAGAGAACAGGTCATCGGTTCAGAGTCTGTTAGATGCACATGGTCCTGTGGACTCCCAGCCAGAGGTCACCTCTCAAAACAGGGAGGAAAGTCACACAGGCCTCAAATCAGCAGAACACAGAAGAAAACTGGGCTCAAGGAGGACCAAAGGGAAACAGCACGGACTCGACTCTGCTTCTGAAACAGACCTCAAACATAAAGAGGACGCAGGAAACACGTGGGGAGATGGAGAAGTGTCATTAACAACAGACACGAGGCAGGAAGAATTAAAACAGCAAGCAGACCCAGGTGTCAACGCTTCAGAGCAGCTAAGAAACAGAAATAAAGGGGAAACCACAAGGAAGATCAGAAAGGAAGAGACACCCTCATCACATAATGTGGTGGAGCACAGTATAACTGAGACAAGTGATGTGACCTCAAGGTCAGACAAGGACGACGCTCTGCACAAACACACAGACGCATGTGACGATCCCACAGAGAATGAGCAAATGAAGAGCAGCGAGGCTGTCGAAACAGCTAGATCTGCAGCATCACAGAGAGCGGGGAAGGAGGAACTAAGTGAAGAGGCTGTAGATGAGGATGTTTTGCATCGAGTTTCTAGTCCTGATCTTCCTACTGACGTTCATACACATGATAGAACTAAAACAGGCCTGGAAAGTCTGATTCATGAAAGTGATAGTTTCCAAGAAGAGCATGAACAAAGAGAAATGGTTGTTGAATCAGTGGGAGCCACATCAGAAGAAATGGAGCAATCTGACTGTTTCGGGGGTAAAGAGGCAGCGAGTAGTGACGGTTTTACTACCAAACAGGATGATTCTGATTCTGACACCAAGCACGACAGTCCTACAGAAGAAAACATCACCAAGGAGTTAGACCAGACACATCAGGATCATCATGCGTCTGATGAAGTGAACCCACAGACCAGTGATGCAGAAAGTGTACGGACCGGATCGGCTCATGTAAATAAGAGTGAACGCCAAGAAGAAGACGAGATAAAACCACTTGCTGAGCAGATGAGTCACGTGGAGAAGGAGGACACTCCCTCTCCTGCTCAGGACAGTGAATGGTCTTTCCAGTCCCTGCAGTCAGAGATACATGTCTCAGTAGAACCACAGACTCATGACAACTCTGTGAGTGAGAAAGAGCAAGATAACAAAGACTTCAGGTCCATGGGGAGCAGGAGAAAACTGGGGTCCAGTCGTAGAAATCACGGGAAGGGGCACGGCAGGAATCCAGAGTCCTCCCAGACGCCCACAGCAGAAGCCAGCAACACTGTGGGTGGTGAAGCTGAAGCATCAGTGGGAACCATGCAGGACCCTCCTCACACTGAAGACAGAGATGCACCCATTAACATGCCTGAGTCAGCCTGCATTTCTATACAATCAGGTTCTACGCTGGACCAACAGCTGATTGACCAGTTAAACTCCATGATGCAGATTCCTAACGAGGAACATTCCCATGTGTCTGTATCAGACACAGAAAGCAGTGAAAGAGACCAGGACACCGTGTGTTTAAAGGTAGAGGAGGTAGAAGGTAGAGAGTCGTCTGTCACACTGCAGAAAAGCAGAGACAAAACCTGCACCGGGGAGGAAACAGAACACGATTGGCCCGTTGAGCAAGCCCCCCTTTCATCATCACAAAAGGAGATGTCTACAAATGAGGAACCAAGTGAGCGTGTCACTGTAGCTCACCATATGGACACTGCTGCAGGGAAGGTGCATGAAGAGGAGCTTCAAAGAGAAGAAAAGCAAGAAATGGATCCAGCTCATTACAGCAGATCATCGGCTCAGAGTCTGTTAGATGCACATGGTCCTGTGGACTCCCAGCTAGAGGTCACCTCTCAAAACAGGGAGGAAAGTCACACAGGCCTCAAATCAGCAGAACACAGAAAAAAACTGGGCTCAAGCCGAAGGACTAAAGGAAAACAGCACGGACTCGACTCTGCTTCTGAAACAGACCTCAAACATAAAGAGGACGCAGGAAACACGTGGGACGATGGAGAAGTGTCATCAACAACAGACACGAGGCAGGAAGAATTAAAACAGCAAGCAGACCCAGGTGTCAACGCTTCAGAGCAGCTAAGAAACAGAAATGAAGGAGAAACCACAAGGAAGATCAGAAAGGAAGAGACACCCTCATCACATAATGTGGTGGAGCACAGTATAACTGAGACAAGTGATGTGACCTCAAGGTCAGACAAGGACGACGCGCTGCACAAACACACAGACGAGAGTAAGAATTTAACTCTGCTTACAGGTAAAACTGACAGCTTGGACCATGTGGAGACGTTGATGGTGACAACAAAGACATTGGAGAATAGAAAACCACAGCCATCACTGAGTGACCAGCTGCTCCAACCAAGAACAGAAGGCACCGTACAGCCTGAAAGTGGTGGTGAGACTGCACAAAGTACAACAAAAGACGAGCAAGGTCCAGAGGCTATGAAGTCAGCAGACGTACCTGGTGTGACTGTTTCAAGCGACGTGAATGAAGGCGCTAATAACACAAACTTTGACATAAGGAATGCAAGTCCAAATTTTAATTCAACCAACAGAAGAAGAAAAATGGGCTCCACCCGCAGGAATCTTGGATCACCATCCAAACAGGAACCCTTGAACCAAAAGCAGGACACACCTGAACCAGCTGGAGGTGCTGGACATGGTTTAAGTGGAAATGCCTCGGGAACCACATGGCTGCAGCCACAAAAGCAACACCAAGAAAGTGAGTCTGAACTAAAGGAGGAGAACGGAGGAGAGGAGCACAGCAGCATTAGCGAGTCTCAGTTCAAAGCTGTGGTTTATCAGACAGACGAAAGAGTCCCCGATTCTCCGTCAGAAGAAACCAGGCCTCAAGTGAGTCAGGATCACCTCGCTACGAAGCCATCCACTTCCCCCGAACAGGACGACGCCCCGGAGTCATCCAATGGAGGGAGAAGAAGAAAGTTTGGATCCAACCGCAAGTCCCGTGGAAACTATGGGGATCAGACAGCAAGAGAGGACAGAACAGTAGAAGCTCCAAAAGACGGTGGTTCCACTGAGGAACAGACAAACAACGGAGGAGGCCGAGAAGAATCTGTGGGTTTGGACAAACAAGAGGTAAGAAGCGCGACATTGAGTCGCTTTTTTAAATTATCAGTTGCCTTAATAAAGACTTTGAACAAGACTTGTATTACACAAAGCACTGATATTACACAGCATGATAGAAATATAAGAAAACAAGCGGAATTTTAGCCCCGGACATTAAACCTGTTTTAAGTACTGTATTATCTGTTCTTTGTAACTGTGGCCTCACGCTGCAAAGTGTTGCATCAAAATGAGGAACATGCGGTCCACACTACTCAGTTTCGCATGGTGAAAAGCAGAACCTGAACGTGTGTCTCTGCTTGATCTGCTTGGTCACTAAAGGTTCTTCGTGTGTGTGTGTTTAATAAACTGGCACCTATTCATGTCCCTCTGTTCATACAGACGTCAAACGTACAGATTAATGAAGGCGACAGGAAACTGTCGTCCAACGTGAGCGCTGCAGGAGAGTCACAGAGGCCTGGCAGGTGAGTCCAACACTGGGCCACCACCGTCTGTCTAGCAGCTAATTAGAATACAGTAGTACTGTAATAGACCTGCTTGAGGTTTGAGACTACTCTCATGGCAGCATGGTTGGTGGTGTCATTAGTATCATAAATAAATCCAAACAAATACTGGAAATTTGATTTTATTTTTTTTTGTTTGTTTGTTCCATAGTGAGAAAGCAAAACAAGTTGCTCCTTATGTTGGAATCAACCTGAGTCACAAGAGCTTTTCTTTGGGTAATGACAACATTTAGATACTGAAGCCAGATGAATGTATACAGATGTTTTGTATAGATGAATAGAAATGCCTATGCATGTGTTTTCCATCCAGCTGGTGATTCCACAGAAGCAGACGTCAGGTCAAGAGGTTACAATGTTCTGATGGTTGGAGACACCAGCGTCGGCAAGACCTCCTTCATGAAACGGGCTCAGAGTGGAAAGTTTTCTTTGGATTTACCGTCGTCTGTTGGTAAGATCCTGGTCTGTACACAGGTATATGCCTGCATATCTGTAGAAGGAGAATAGTAATAGTTACAGAGACATTTGCTAGGCCTTGATTCCTGCATGTGGACCGTGGTCGTGGACGGAAAACGTGTGGTGCTGCATTTATGGGACACAGCTGGGCAAGAAAGGTGAGTTTCCTCTTCCCTCTAAGAAGGTTTGAATGAAAAGTCACTCTTACCTCTGAGATCTTTCAATCTTGACCGTGTGCAAATCTGCTAGTTGTGTCTTGTGGTCTCCCTCTCATTAAAGTAAAATAAAAAATCTACATCCTCAAAGGTTTCACAGCATCACTAGACAGATCTTCCACAAAGCCCAGGCATTTCTTTTGATGTATGACGTGACTTCATCTAAGAGCTTCTCTGCAGTGAGCTACTGGGCCAACTGTATTCAGGTATGTGGTATTTACAGCTGCAGTGCCTGTGTTGAAACATTACATGTTATCTCGGGCTTTGATATTTAAAGTTTGTTGTGACTTCATGTCTAAATAAAATTAAAAGTTTGTTCTGTCAAGCATGTCCAATTTATTATAATTATAACCACAATGCTGTAAATATAAACAATGCTGAAGCTCAACTGTGAAATTGCTGAACAATAATGAAACCAAGCTATGTTTTGCAGGAAGGGGCTGCAGAGAATGTGTGCATTTTGCTCCTTGGAAATAAGAGCGACTGTGTAGAACGGCAGGTTAAAACCCGGGACGGAGAAAGTCTTGCTAAGGTACAAACGTGGGGTCGTTTGTCCCATGGTTTTAGCTTATCTGACGTTGGCAGAATGAACTCATCAACCTGTTTCACTCACACAGGAGTACAAGTTTGACTTCATGGAGTGCAGCGCTGCCACTGGTCAAAATGTGATTGAGTGTTTGGAGACCATTGCCAGGTAACAGAGCTCCGCTCCTTCCCTTATGCTCTGTGCATTTAATAGTACCGTAATGCCACTTACTATGAAACCCACGCATTGTGTTGGTGTTGGCAGGACGTTGACTCAGAGAACTGACACATCGCAGGAAGCGGTGGCGTTAGAGCAAGAACCTCGGCCGAAGAAAAGATCAGGATGTTGCTAAAATCAGACAGGACCAGTGGTGAGATCCTGTCCACACTGAACTTCATGTTCGAGCTTGTTTCTTCACGAAAAGCCTCTGTAGTTTATTGCAGTTACACGGTTAGTGACCAAATGTCAGGGAGTTCTTACACATCTGTCATTAATACTTTATATCCTTTTGCACTTCTAAATTATTAATAACTTGCAAAGCTCTACTTGTGCAACTTCAAATGATCACAATTTAGTATTTATACACACACGTAAATAAAACATGCACTAGTAATTGTGCAATATTCCTGTAAAACTAGAGCGAAGTTCATTTAGCAGTGTTAATAATTAAATAAAGTTCCTTTCAGTGTTTACTGTGTTTTGATCAAGTCTTAGCACCCGTTCTTGTTGAAATGTCACAGAATCGTAAGCAAATTTATATGTCCACAGTGAGATAGAGGTCGTAATGTTTTAATAGGCTTTCAGGATAAATGTTATTTTTGTTTTGCGTAATACTCTAGACCTTGTTGAGTACCATGATTTAAATGTTGCTGTCACGTCTTGTGCGTAATAAACCTTGAAAACACCAGCTTGTGTGCCTAAGCAGTTAATTTGTGTTCTCGTGTTTGTTGTCTGTGTCCAAACTGACAAAGAGACCAGTGTTTCCACTGGAACAACAAGTCTGCCAGTGGTATGAGGAGCATGAGGATAATGGCACAACCACAGTAATAACATCCCTAAGGAGCTTTGGTCAGAAGCAGAAAACACTGAGACAGCGTCTTCCCAGTGTCACTGAGATAATGACACCAAACACAAAGCTAGAAAAAAATGGAATGAGTCATAACTCCCCAGATATAAACAATAAACAGTAGGAGACCAATAAAGGTTTTTGCACAACTAGTCAAAAATAACAATCTACCAAACAGCACAGAATGTGTTAGATGAAAGGTGGCAAAAGAATCATTCCTGTAACACAGACAAGACCTGTGAAAACCTTCATCTTATGCCTCATTCCTGGTTATTTAAAAAAAAAAACACAGATTTACATAGACATCTTTTAGAAACATTTTAGATTTGATGTACGCCCTGGAGATAAACTGTGTGTTGCACAGAGTAAACCTGAGTATAGTAAGCAACTTTTGCCACTTGGTGGAGTATTTGTGCCTCCAATACAACATGAATGAAGCACTGACTAACTTTGCTTGTCAAACAAATAGCAACTATTATTTTTGAATCATGCTGAAATTGTTTAATGAAACAAAATAAATGATAGAGATTTCTGATTAAGTCTATTTTGTATTTAATTCATTTAAAAAAACAACTCCCATATAAAGAATCTAGATATAAAGTAATTATTACACGCATTAAATACAAGAAGGTCATAAACATCCATCAGTGATGAAACTTTTTTTTTTTAAACGTTCCAAACTGTATGCGTGTGTTGGTGTGCGATTGTGTTGATTGTGTACCAGCATGGCACCTGTGCAGCTGCTTCCCCCTTTGGTTTATTCTTGTGAAATGTGTTTCTTTTTCTTAGAGGAGTGGTAGCCCTGAATGGCCTGCATGATATCAGCCGCAGCCCAGCGGTGACGGACCAGGGCATCGTGCAGCGTGAAGGGTCCGTCTCTGGTCCGTCTGACGCCTTTACACACTGCCGTGCTGCGCAACTCAAGTCCGATCTCATGGATTACTTTACGCAAATATTTTTGTGTTTCATTTAGACACTGCACCTCTGGAAGTACATAAGCAACATAGAACAACATCAGCAACTTTAAAACATGAAATGTAATTTGCCAAGTGTAGACCAGTTACCTAAGGTGAAGTTAGGAGGCTCGAAGCGAAGACAACGCAGTCCTGTCAAAATAGGAACCGATTTCCCATCTGGACCCAGTAACCCTCGCACAGCCATTTCATAGGCTTCCTGCGAGTGCATGTCCACATTGGAATGCCTGTATGGGCACATAGCAATGAGACACATATAAGGCATCTACCGTTACTACTGTATGGATACAGTGTAGGTCATAAGATGAAACATAGCTGACATACATTAATAAGGCTTTTTGATTAACTCCTTGAAGCATTGCCATAACTCTGTCCAGCTTATCCAGTGTGATGTGATCTGTTAAATACAACAATGAACAGATCAATAGAAACACAAAGATTTGGGTTACAAACAATATGACTGTACAGTATCTCAGCAGCATGTTCAAGAATAGATTTCAAGTTTGGCATCAAGACATTTAAAGGTATAAGACTATAAATCTAAATGATTTGGGATGTTAAATTACCTAATAAAAATAACATCAACTAATTTTCATAAACTGCTGAAAAAGTATAATGTCGTACCATAAGTTGACCTTTCCACAACTCGTCCCGTATGAGAGAAATTATCTGTTGCGGTCCCAAATTCACCCTCCAATGTATAATCCTGAAACATATCAAGCAGCAGCGAATGTGTCTGTGTTCTGTCTTATATATATTTTAATTTGTCATAAATATAAAAAATTACCCTTGTGACTCGTGTTTTGTAGAGATCATCCAGAACCTTGTTTCCATGTCCAACTCCAAGAACTAAAATTAGAAACAAAAACAAGGAGCGCTCTTTCTCTCGCCTTCAGTGTATCCTAACAATGTCAAATGAAGGATAAAAACACATGGATAACCAGCACTAAAACACTGGTCACCCTTAAATAAAGAGTTACTGAAGGAGGCTCTACCTGGTTAAACAAAGGTTGAACATATAAGAATAAAAACACACCTAGAACGCCAGATGAAAATGCATCAAGACGATGTCCTACTCCAACTCGAATATTACAGAACTCAGGTCCAGTTACTGAAACAGAAAACATACAGTTTAAAATTTAATTTACATTATAAACACTCTTCAACGCTGAGGGGGAATGATAAAAAAGGAGTGGAATAGATGTATAGAATAGTGTAATAGTTGTAGTGGCTGTTCTACCTTGACTCTATATTATAAGTCAGTCTGTAAATATATTGTTCTGATACATATTTAATTGATATTAAATTCACTCTGAGGTCCGAAGGCATGAATTACACAAAGTGTATTAAAAATGTATTAAAACTTGACCTTACTGAACAGACGCAGTGACACAAAGCTTATTTCTATTTTGCAGCAAGACTAAGCAAGACTGTGAGAAATTAGATGTTAATTTAAAACAGCAAGTAAAACATATTGCTTGGTAAAAATCAACGTTATATAAGACAGACATGGGGCCATACAGTACTTGATACATACCGAGAGGGTGATGTGATAGGACGGGCAGAGAGACTGCAGACACTGTGAGAGCCTTCTGTCCCTCGGCATCGCCTCCTGCGGAGGTCAAGAAGCGGACCTCCCGGGGAAGAGGCTTGGCTGGTGTCGAATTTAAACCTGGGAAGAGATAGAGACAACAGTCAGGAGGACGCAGGGATGCAGATGGATGTAGAACACCCTTAACAAAAGCTACTGATTCCGCTTTAATGTTAAAGAGCTGTGACCCATCACTTAATGCTACATTAGGCAAATAAGCTTTGCCGATAAGTTAGTCTCACCTTTAAGAAGATTTGTTTCGACGCTATCGCGAACGAGTTTCCAGTGAACCCCGGGAGGTTTATAAACACAGAACAGCCCCTCTAACCTCCGGAACATGCGAACGGCTGGAGTTGCCATCCTGCTAGTTTATCCTGGTTTCTGGTACATCTGCGTCAGGCGACATCAATAAATTCATATCAACAGCGTAATGTCAACGATGTTTAGCTTTTCCTCCTCTTGACCTCACTCCATGTGTGCTTCAGACATGCGTACATGACTGACACGATACTGCTACGGAAGCTAACCCGTAACATACTGCCACCTACTGGTCCGGATCTATAGCACCAACTAGTCTTTACTGCAGGAAATAAACTAATCTAAATGAAAAATAATAAATATTAAGTTTATTTAAATAAGTATCGATTATGACAGACAATGCAAGTTGGGAAACGTTTTATAAAGGTGAATTCAAAGTGCCGAAAGAGCAGTAGGCGTAAAACCAAACGAAGAAGAAGAAGACGTTGGACGAGCAGGAATAAAAGAAGAAGAAGAAGAACTATCGCTAGGTCTTGTAGAATTAGTTTACAGTAGCTGACCTTGTTAATGAGTTTTTGCCAATTTCGAGAGGCTTCATTTCGGTAAGACGGAACCTCTTGGTGTCTTTAAACCCTTTTGCAATGGGTAAAGTAAACAAACACCCAATGATATCAACGCGTAACGCTACTGGTTCGAAATGTGCCGCTAACGTTCAGGACCAAAACACCATAATTTGTGTGCATGAAAGCACACAACAAACAAGAAGTGATGCATGTTTCCCGTAATGTGTGAAATGGATTATGACATTTTAATAAAGTCACTTCATTGATTTACCCACTGTAAAAATAAAATGCCTGTGGTCTTACTTGTGCAGGTGAAATGCGAGCTCCTCTGTCCTGGGTGCTGTGGGACGTGAAGGACACCCTGCTGAAGGTGCGCTTGTCTGTGGGAGAGCAGTACTGCAAGGAAGCTGTGAAGATGGACTTGACCATCAGTCCTGTGGAGGTCAACGCTGCTTTCCGTCAGGCGTATCAACATTACTCCAGCACATACCCAAACTATGGCCTCGCTCAGGGTCTGCACGGACAGTCTTGGTGGATGGGAGTGGTGCGGGACACTTTCGCCCGTTGCAGGGTGCAGGATCCAGCACTGCTCAATAAAATGGCTGAGAACCTTTATCATAATTTCTCAAACTCAGAGAACTGGGAGGTAAAATCTTTTTAAAAATTAAAAAAATGTTTAATCCTTTTTGCTTTTGCCATTTTTATGATTATTGATATGATTATGATGGTATTGTGTTTATGTTTCAGGTGTTTCCAGATTCAGAGAAGGCCCTGAAAAGTTGTTCTTCTCTAGGACTAAAGCTGGGTGTGGTGTCCAACTTTGACAGCCGCTTAGAGGGAATTCTACGTGTTTGCGGCCTGCTGTCCCACTTTAGTTTTCTGGTCACTTCTGAGGAAGCAGGAGTAGCAAAGCCCACTCCAGCCATATTCCTTCAGGCTCTACAAAAATGTGGTGTACCAGCTGCGAGTGTAGCTCATATTGGTGACCACTATGTGAATGATTATCTCACCTCGCGTTCTGTGGGCATCCATGGGTTTTTGTTAGACAGGCACAATCAAAATCACCCCAATGTTCCTCAAGAGCATCGGCTGAGCTCCCTGGAGGAGCTGCCATCATTGCTTCGGCTACATATGGACTAATGCCAGCCAGTCATGGGCTCAGCTGCAAAGCTACTCAAGCTGACTGTGGTTCACATAAGTTACTCATCACTGCGATGACGCCATGTTGACCTTAGTGGATTCAACCTCATGACTCTGGATCTAATAATATGCTGCCCAAAGAAATACACGAAGAGTCATGAATGTCATGAGTTGTGGTAAATAAGGTATAATTATCAGATTTATTGTAAATAAATGAATATATTAAATTGTTGAAATATTTTTCTTCTTTTTCATCAGGTGAAAGAAATTTTCAGAAAGATAAAGTATTTCAATATAGTCTGAGGCTCCTTTTATAAAAATCAGTAATCAGTAATTATTTATCAAGAAAAAAACAACTTGGTAAAAAAAATTTAATAAATCTGAGTTCATTCAAGTTTGTTCATCACTGTGGTAATTTACCGCTTCAATTCCACACTGTTGGTTTGGTTTCAGTCTACAGGTGACATTATCGTTTTCCTATACTACTACACATAAAATCTTTCCTTGAGGAGCACAAGGCTGATAAAATATTTTGGTGGCACTTAGTCATGCATAGTGACAACCTTGTTACTCAGCTTGAGGCTTTAATCGGACTCCCTGATTTCAAGAATGACCAACATATGGTGGCTGAAAGTGCCTTTAGCAGAAGACTGGCTGCAACCACGTTAAGATGGTTGGTAGATATAGAGCTCCCACCACAAAAAAAAAAAGATTTCTTCAGAAACTTCATCACCTTGAACTGAATACTTGAAGATTTGTACTGAACTAAGAAGCATGGAAACAGGAGTGATACAAACGTGGAATTATAAATGTTGAATTCTTATAGTTATGATAAAGAAAAGCATGATGAACTCATGTCCAAGGTCTCAGGATCAAAATTACATTCCTTTGCCCCGACCTTTTAATTGGAGTTACTTAGCTTTCACGATTCCTAATGAATTGTTTCAGAGCTTAGCAGTGAGGAGAACAAGGCAAGGTTGCTTATCCCTAATACCTTTGTAAATACTCTCATTTGAAACCATCTGGTCAGAGGCAGATACTGGGAATGGTGGGCGGAGGATCAAAAGGTCCCATGGGAGGAAAACACAGGTAAAAGACAAGAATCACATTGCAGTTCAAAGCTCTGCTCCAGCCTTTTATGGGAAACAGAGACTGACACTTGAATGCTAGAGAATGTCCTACAAAATGGGACTAACAAAAGTCAGACGCTCGGTTTTTAGTCCAACCTTATTTCAAATGTCTTTGCATCATTTTCACCAGTCTCAAATTCTTTCCCACATCTCGATTTGTTAGTGTTTGTGTATCCTTAGGAAGTGCCCATAAGAGCTGCTTAAATCAAAGCTGGTTTAGAAGCTCAGCCAGACGGCTCAAAAGAGCTCCAATGAAATCCAATTGCAGACATAATGGGATTGCAAAACAAAACGAAGCTTCTCGTGCAGAGAGTAAAAGGAAAGAGCAGAGATGCAGCACAGTGAGGAAACCCAGCGATAACACACAACCCATAGAGCACAGTGGATAAATGCTGGAACGTGAAAAGGTAGCGATCTTCTCAACTTCACAAATAAACACAAGCAGAACCGAAGTAGAGAAGAGGGTGAAACGTTTCCTCCAGCTAGAAAAGCACTCAAGAGTTCAGCTCTTTGTCCAGTTGTGCCTGAGGTCGAGGGTTTCATGTTGGCATTTCTGCATCTTGAAATACTCCGTGAAAGAGAGAAAAAAAAAATAGAGCAGTGCGTCAGAAAATCAAAGAATGAAGAGAGCAAGGAGCTTAAAAAGAAGGTCACGCAACGGATCACATAACACACGGGAAACAAGGAAACGTGACGCACACAAACGTTTGCAGTTTTAATTCTTCCTTGGAAAACAAATGCAGGTAACAAAGGCTTTCCAGTTACAACACAAAAGTCACAACGTAAAGGGTCAAACATCACAAGGATCTCCCTCCGAGACGATTCCGCGTTGACACTATTTACACACGCAAAGACATTGGTGCTTTTGATATTCACACACCAATGCTGTAGTAATAAGCAAAAACATATTTTGAAGGTAAATATCATCACCTACTGTAAACAAAGACAAGCAAATGATCCCCATCGAATCACATTCTTTTATGGTAGATTATTTTTTGTCTCATCACCCACACACACACGCACACACACACACACTTCATATTGATGTCAGTTTGTAATAAACATATTATTCCTTCATAAATTATCACTCCAGTACATTAAGGAAATCTTAAATATTTACTTGAGCTCATCTTCAGAGGCTTTTCTTACTTTAAAATGATTGAAATTTAAAGCAGAGGCAACGCTACAACACACATGACAATAAAAGGAAAGGATTTTGTGTTTAAAAACCATGTACCCACACCCATCTGTGCACGATCAAGTTAGAAAGGGACGTATTCCACATCTCCCTTCTTCCAGTGATTGCGTTAAATTACACATTAAGAGCATTTAATTCACGTTGAGCAAGCAGCCTGCTGAAAAGGGCTATTTTACCACAACGTGGCCACCCAGGTGCATGAGTCGGTGCAGTTACAGCTTCCAGACCAAAAAGCCTCTGAGGCAGGAGCACGTTGTCCAAGCACAGCTCAGGAAAACTGACAATATTTCAGCTTTAGTAGAAATACTGGAGTCATCAGACACCTGATTTTCATCATTGTTCAAAAAAAAAAAATTACATTGAAAGAATTTGAAGTTTCAACCTTTGCGGAAGCCCAGGTACAGTTTATTCAGGGCCTTTAATTCATTAGCACTTAGTCCAGTTACAATTCCTATCTCTGTGAAGTGAAGTGAACTACTTTAAAAAAAACAGACACTAAAATTGTTTAAAGCATCAGTTTCCCCACCACCGGAATTCCTTTAAAATGTTCTCTGTGCATGTAAGGTTGATGAAACGTGTGCAAAGTCAATAAAAAGACAAAAATAGTAACTGGAGTCTCCTGGAACATAGAAATGAATCATTGTTGTCCTGCAGCCCAAAGTAACCACCCTTCCTTTAACGGCCGTATAGATCATCTTTCATGTCCTCTAGGCAGCTATTAATTGGACATGCAGCTCTTCTCGTGTGGGACTTGGCAGCAGCTTCATCCCCAGAGCTTTAGACTGTTGCAGCTCTGCATTTATGTCCACAGAATCAAAGAGCGAGCATGTTCCTGGGTTGCTGCGGTCCCGAAGTTCCAGGCAGTGGAAAGAAATGTCACGGAACGTTTGAGCTCCCGCGTCACGCAGGCCTACCTTAGTCCTCAGGGCCAAGTCTGCGTGATCTGTACAGGCAACCCTGAGAGTTTGCAGACAGAGATGAGTGAAACAAAACAGGCCACGGTGCAAACAGCTGGCGTTGCAGCCAAAAGGTCTTCTCAAACCACTGGAAAGGAGAGAAATATTAGGAAAAGATTGAACTCAACTCAAAAGGAAAGGAAATCAGACAACGTCTAGTGAATAAAATGACAACGGGTTGAATAAATCACAATAAAATAAATACAACGTAACATTTTTCCTCAAATAGATCTATTCATCAACTACACAGACAATCAGGGACCAAGTACCACTCTCAGAGGGGTAGCAGGATGCTCCGTGCTTCTCCTGGGCGTGATGGTGCGCGTGCCTCCGCCGGCGACAGTCCTGCCGCCACCAACAACTGCAAGGAGGCAAACACTGGAAACACTCAGAATGATGCCGGCATCAAGTCGATCCCTTAATCGTGAGGAAGGGGGAGGGTGGGGGGGGGGGGGGTGTCACTTACTGCAGAAGCGTGCACAGCACCATGACCAGCACGCACCCGATCACACACAACACCAGCAGCGTGGCGACGGTCTGTTGCCTGTGATCGGCCGCCACCACAGCCAGCAGGTCCGCGTGCTCGCACCTCATCCCCACGAAGCCCGAGTGACACCTGGACATGAACAGCACCAGCTTTTATATGCAAATCACACGCAGCTCGTCACAGCCGATGCGTCTAAGAGGCCTCCCTGCACATTATAAATGTAAACCAAGACACTATGTGTGAAGCAAAGCTGAGGCCATAATCAATATGGTCAGAATGAACATAATGCATTCAAAATGTTTGACTTACACACATGCAGGCGTCTCCTCCAATATCAAGAAGCGGCAGGTGCCGTGGAAGCAGAAATGACGGTGGGAGTCTGGACAGTCGTCGAAATGAGACCGAACGGCTGCAGCCACGAACTCTGAAGACGTACACGACACACAGAAAAATGTCCGGACGCATTTTAGAGGATCAGGGAGATGATTTCTATAAAGCTGCTAATGTTTCCCCACTGCAACTGCATTGGGAGTTAATAACAGCAGCCGATTGGCCGGTTCGCTTTCACAGCAGGGTTCAAGAAATATGAACTCGTATTTAGGCGAACTGTTGAAAATAGGTTTAGTAGAACTAGAACACTAGAAGGCTGTTGTTGCGTGGACTCTTCCCTCAACGGGGAAACTGAACGTAATCCAAGAGCCCTCCAACAACACACAATATGACACAGGTGGATATCATAAATCTAAAAATACCCTAAGCCTACAGACACCTGAAGCAACAACACGCTCTAAATCCTAAAGCCGACACCCACGCCTTCGCCGGCGTAGAAGGAAATCTTTTGTTCGCGGGCTCACATCTCTCTGCACCTGGGAGGGACAGCCGACGTCAAGAAATGTCAAGGAAAACCGATGCTGCCAACACAAAGAGAGATTAAAACCCATCCCGGGGCGGACATTTTCTCCCGGCGGCCGTGTCAGCTTTCTCCCAACAAAACAGGTCGCGCGGGACACTTCTGACACGTAAACTGTACAGTCAGACGAATTCCGAGGCGCCTGACGCAAGCGGGCGGCCAATTTCCCCGCGAGGAGCCGAGACAGACGCCGCAGTGTGTCGCTCGGGGGGAGCGAGGAGGAGGACGGGCGTCCGCGCAGACGGCCGCATTACGGCCTCCGTCACACACGCCATTCCAACGGTAAATGGGCTGCTGGACGGCAGCCCGCGCGCATTGTCTCCTGCTTTCAGGCCCCGTGAAAGCCCTCCGTTGTGCCCGAGGCGTCTGCCTACGAGCCCCTCTCCGCTGCGTGAGGCTTTGTCAGGCGAGGGGGGGGGGGGGGGGGGTGCGAAGGCCTGCGAAGCGAAGGTGCATCCTTTGCAGCGCTGAATGTGCTGCTCCCTCTATTTTACGCTAAGAGGATCAATTATCAGTGCGATGCGGCTGAGCTTCACAATGCGAAGGACCCCCCGCTGAGGAGCCCAGGGCGCCGGCGAGAGTGGATCCGGACAAACGCGGAGGGGATGCGTCCGCCGGGGTCCGACTCACTTTTAACTGGTGGGAAACCAGTAGTGGTGGTTTCTCCACTGGACGCAGAGGCGCTTCCCGAGGCGCGCGGCGCTTCAGAAACGTCCGAGGCCGTAGAATGGCTCCTCCCGGGTTCGAAGGTGACGTGGGAACCTGTGGGGAAGCAGCACAGCAGAGCCGGCGGGCCGTGAGCATGACACGCAGGCTCCACGGAGCCCCCCCCTCGCGTGACGCCTCGCCTTCTCACTCACCGTTTCTCATCGGAGCGTCGCTGGTGGGCGAGAGCGCCGCGGCGCCGGCCGCGAGGCCGCGCGCGGAGGCGTCCGGGCCGACGGAGGCGCTCGCATTAATGGAAACGTGAGCCTCGGTCACGGTGGTGTTGCTCGGCCCGGCTCCGAAGGTAAAGAGGGAACCTGCGGCAAGGCAAGCGGCAGCGGTTAGGAACCAAGCGGGTCGAAATGTGAAAGATTATGTAGAATAACGTCAAACCCTACGTAGCAGAAGTAAGTTCACTGGAAACTCACCGTTGAGTATCACAGACATACTAAAAGTACCTATAGGAATATAAAAAATACACATTACTATATTGTGAGTTTTTCCCTTCATGGTTTGCCTCAGGAATCTGCCCCTGTCCCCTCTGATCATATGACCTGGTCTTCTATAAAATATCAATACCCAGTTGAGTAACTGGTACCAAACCCTGGCAACAGGGTCAAGCTCCCACTAAAAGGATGAGACCAAAGTTCTATAAATACACAAGGTCCCGAAAAGACAGGCGACCATCCGAGAAACACAAACTCGTCCAAATAATGCACCTACTTGGATTTATACACACCGAGGACCACAATAAAGGCACATTAATGGTATTTCTACTAGTAGTTGGTTGAATGGAGGTGGCAAAGGAAGAACTCGGTCCACTAGATGGGTCTGAACCGGACTTAAACAGGACAGGGTGACATTTAGGCACGAGCGAGCGCACAAATCAGCAACTCACCGCTTATGAGGAAAATTGTATCCCAGAAAATCCGAGTCATCCTGACGCGCGGGGCTCGAACTCTACAGCGACCTGGCGGAGACGCGGGCGTCGTCCATCGGCGCGGCGCTTCACCCGCGATCAAACGGCGGACGCGTCCACGGACGCCCAGCGCGACCACCCGATCACGAATGCGTGGGAAAGTGACAGGAACCGCGTGCTCTCCGTCCTCTCCTCTCCTGTCGTCTCGTCTCGTCTCGTCTCGTCTCCAGCGGCGGGTCTGAACGCTCAACTTCACTGTGTTCAATTGAGGAAACTCGTGTAATCCTGTCAGAGGCTGGCCAATTAGAAACAGGGAGGGAGGGGGAGGGGGAGGGGGATCTGGAGTCTGCGTGACCTTAATATGACACATGTATTTATGTGGTGCAATAAATATTTTATTCTAGCTATAGAACACAAATAGTGACTATTTTAAAGCATTGTATGGATGGATGTATAAAGTAAAGTTCTACTGAAAAACTCAACTCATTTAAAGGTTTCTTTAAGTTTTCCCTCTTGTTTTTAATTTGGTAATGTGCTTCAAGAATAGCTGTGCCAATCTGTCTGTTCATTCATCTGTTAAAGGTTTGGGCCAAAATGAAATTTCCAAGCAAATCTGGCCACATATGTATATTCAAGGGCTCCAATAGACAGTGTCTAATGTTCTTCTGCGCTTGTGTACTTGTGTAAAAGACTCAAAATAGCTGCAGCTGTGAATTGAGCAACGCTCGTTCTAGTGATTTTAGCCATTTTATCTGAACTTGCAACTAGACCGGCTGTGATTTGATTCCTATTATAATGTGTCGGTAAGTAAACAATTTGAGTTCATTTGTGTGTTGGGACAGGAGAGATGTCCACAGCTTTTCTGTAGCAGCCCTCATGCATTTCAAACCAAACCTCATCTGCCGGGCAAGAATATTAACTGCCACATCATTCGTCCATATTTCATAATGACATGTTCTTGTGAGGAGTCACTCCCAGCTGCCAGTCCAACACCAGCCCCTGGAAAAACCACTACTCACACCTACAGTTAACCTAACCTAACTCCATCGTTAAGGTACCCCCAGGTCTTTGTTAGCTGAAACCTAACAGTAATGAAGAGTTAATGATACCATTGCAGAGCCCGTGCAGTAACCCTACAAATGTGATGTAATGTGCTGTACATTTATGTAAATAATTAAAATACATATGTAAATTAATTACTTGATAAATTATTTACCAGGCCGAATCTAATTCCCTGCTTGTCCTTTGCAAACTTGGAATAAAGCTGATTGTGTTTCTGATTACGAGGCACTCTAGATCAACACAACCTCCGGGTTCACAGTGAATGTTTAGTTCTTTGAATACCTGCAGACTAATAAGCAACCAACAGGGGGCGGTGTTTATGTTTCTAGCGTCCGACTGGTCGTAGGGCACCTTAACATTAAAAGGGTGAAGAAACATACTCACCTGTCTGCGCATGCGTGGTTACCCCCTTACGGCTTAAGAACTCACATGCATCAACACGCCGCTGCACAAGGAGCGAACACCTCCAGTAAATCATTGTTTTTGGCCTTTGAATTAGTGGGACATCAGATTAGTATTTGCCACCTGAGCTTCAAGCGGCCGATTGTGTAACTGCAGCCAATCAGCGGAGGCCCGTCGGCGTCGCGCCCACGCTCCTGGCCACGTGCGCCGCGCGCAGCAGAGGAGGACTGTTAGAGTATTTGGGAGGTAGACTGCACCTGCCGCCGTCGGAGCTCACCAGGTCGCTTCACACCTCTTCATCCTCGCCTAGAAATGGCGCATTCTGGTGCACAGGTAAATGAACCAATGCAGTTATATGTATATAATATAAATATTTATTATGAAGTGTATTTTTTTAGTTTTTGTAACATTTGAGTAACATAAAATACCTTTGCATAATAAAAATTGGACACTCACCACAAAGTA
Organism: Betta splendens; assembly: GCF_900634795.4. Lineage (NCBI taxonomy): Eukaryota > Metazoa > Chordata > Actinopteri > Anabantiformes > Osphronemidae > Betta > Betta splendens. Next base: position 12,048,423 of record NC_040885.2, on the reverse strand, counting down.
AATGTAGCAACAACTATTGTCCTGCAATGAGAACGTGCCTGTAATAATTTATACTTAAATTGCTTTCGAGAAAAATAGGTCATATTTATGTGTCACGTAATATATGTATGTCATATTGTCATGTTGACCGTCAGCAGATTGACAGTCAACAAAGAGACACAGTGTCCTGTGTTAGCGTGTTTGCTAATTGAGGGCCTGTCTGTGTGAACAGAGCAGCCCTGCAACCCTGGTGCTGATGGTCGCCTCGGCCGCCTTCGGAGGGACCCTGCAGTACGGCTACAACCTGGCCATCATGAACGCCCCCACCACCGTAAGTCTGGGGCCTTTCACGCGACACCCGTGATGGCACGTTTTCCAGTAGTTCCTGATAGTTGAAGTTACAGACGTTTTGCTGCGTGTCACGGTGCGTCTCCACTGGCTTCGTGGGTCGTGACTGACTTTGGTGTAAATGGAATCACATTTTGAGCCAATTGATGCCTAAAAACGTACTCGGTCTCACGATTTGCTTCAGTAGGTCAGCAGGTTCAGGGACAAGTGTTCACAAAACGCATGGCCATGCACTTATGCTGGCATTGTTGTTGTTGATACATTGGTGTTTTGTATTGTTTGTGCCGACCAGCATCAATATTAATTCACATTTAGGTCACAGTGTAATTGGAACAAATAGAAAGTAGGCTACTTGTTCCATCGATTATTTATTATTAGTAGCGCTGTCACTAGTGTTGGTCTGTTGAATATTTTTGCTATAAAAATTGTTTAATAAATTTCTTTGTAAAATGATTTTATGAGACAACTTTAATTTGTTGTATAAACAATAGTTATACGATAAACACAATTTATAATAGTTCATATGTTTATTGTATAAACAACAGTTATACAATAAACATAATTTATAATAGTTCAGACCATAAACTGCGAACAAACATCCTACCTCTGTGGAGGTAATAAGTGCCCAGTCCAACCATGTAACCACTGCCCTGGCAGGAGTTTGTTTATTCAGTCAAACTTTAATAGTTCAACATCGTGTGTTTTGCCCCCAGTTTATTCAAACCTTCATCAACGAGACGTTCCTGGAGCGCTGGGACGTCCAGCTGGAGAACTACCAGGTGACCCTGGTGTGGACCGTCATCGTCTCCATCTTCTCGCTGGGAGGTCTGATAGGGGCTCTGATCACGGGACCCATGACAATACGCTACGGAAGGTAAAACGTGAGAGAAGGCCGCTGCATTCGCTGCAGATTGAAGGTTGACACTAACACGGGGAGGGTGAATGAATAACCTGGGTGTTCATTTACAGTTATCTGTCACGGCTTCACGTGCACCTGGCTGCGTGCATTTGTTTATCCACCGGCTTTCTGGATATTATGCGTCTGAATTTCATACGACATTTTATCCATTTGTTTATTTTTCTGTCCGAAGGAAGAACTGTCTGCTGCTGAACAACGTTTTCCTCATGGCTGGTGCTGTCTTAGCCCTGTCCAGCAGAGCCGCCAAGTCCTTTGAGATGATCATAATGTCACGTGTCCTGGTTGGAATAAACTCCGGTATGTTACAGTAGCTCCAGGTTTCCTCCTGTAGCCTTTTTTCCCCCGTATTAAAAGCAAAATGCTGAGAGGCCTGAACTTTGACAGGTGCCTCTCTGGTGTCTCGCAGGAATCAGCATGAATGTGCAGCCCATGTATTTCGGGGAAAGCGCCCCGAAGCACCTGCGAGGGGCCATCTCCTTGTCATCCTGTGTTTTCACCTCCTTCGGTGTAGTGCTGGGACAGGTGGTCGGACTCAGGTACACATACCTGTAATATACAACACTGATGTAGGTGTTAACACTTCTGCAGTAACACGCTGGATTATGTATTTCTAGAGAGATTTTGGGCAGCGAGCAGTGTTGGCAGTACCTCCTTGCCAGTAATGCCGTTCCTGGCGTCATTCAGCTGCTGACGCTGCCGTGGTTCCCAGAAAGCCCCCGATACCTGCTCATCGACAGGGGGGACAAGGAAGCTTGCATCAACGGTGGGTCCTGGGGCGTCTTCCGCCGTGTGTCAGAGGAAACCGTGCTTTTAACTGCACTGAACCCTTCGCCGTCCTCTCGGCAGCGCTGCGGCGGCTGCGTGGCTGCGAGGTCCAGACCTGCGAGCTGGACGAGATCCTGGAGGAACGGGCTCAGGTCCAAGGCATGAAGCCCCGGCAGCCCTGGGAGCTGTTCACCGACCGCTGCGTGCGCTGGCAGCTCATCACCGTCATAGTGGTGGCCAGCGCCATGCAGCTCTGTGGCAACGACTCGGTGAGAAGCGCCCTTGGTTACTGATACGGGCCTGCGGCGTCAGATGTTCCACCTCCTCCTACTGGAGAATGCATGGAGAATGAATGGGTGAAGAATTTGAGACGATTCGTCTCGTGGCTGTTTTCTGTACGTTACTGCAGGTTGTATTAATAATGCATTCTGGCAGCGAGGCTCCATTCTTCACCACTCCCCTGGTCAGAAAATGCAGATCTATTAAATACTCCTGTGATCCAAGGCTTTTAAGCACATGCTTGGCCGCCTTAGAAGGGGTTAGCATTATTCTGTGAACGAAACCTTTGCATAATCAGCTCTTTTAAGTCTCAAACATTTGTAACATTTGTCCGCAGAATTCTCATCTTCCGCCGTTGTTTTCCTTCCAGATTTACTTCTATGCGTCGTACGTGTTTCAAGAGGCTGAAATCCCTTACGATAAAATCCAGTATGTCACCATTGGCACGGGTGCGTGCGAGTTCACAGCCTGTATACTGTGTGTAAGTATGCTTCACTGTGGTCTACGTTATGTAACCAGCTGGAGGGAAAGATTGACAGGCGTTAGTGAGTTGTAGACGAATGAAACAGACCCTGTTTGACAAATGACAAAGCAATGGTTTGTGGTGAACTGTGACTAGATTTAAGTAGCGGTTCAATAGATGGCACCTGACAAACTACATTATTATTTGCTACTCGTTGGATATGTAGCAGTTTGATATAACAGGAGTGAACCCTGATGTTTTTCAGAACCTGCTGATCGAGCGAAAAGGTCGGAGGTTCATGCTGATGGGAGGTTTCATCCTCATGACCGTCTGGGCCGTCGTCTTCACAGTCGCCCTGTTGTCTGCGGTAAAATCATTTGATCATACAAAGACGTTGAGATTTTGCTATATAATATATAGATATACACAGAAACATAGACAGATATATACAGGAATCTCTGGCCATTTTTGGGGAGGGAGAGGGAAAGTAAAAGGAAGCTCATGGTGTCAACAACAGTTAATAGAGCCACTTAATGTATTGCACACCTTTGTTAGACCTTGTTGTTCGACTTTGGTGCTAAATCTGGGCCTGAATTTCTAGTGCATCTCAACCAGAGCGGATTTCCCCATGGTTTGTCTATGGTCTATGGTTTTATGCAGGTTGGCCTGAAAAATGTTTGCTATAAGGTTATTCCTTTGGGTCAGTCCAGTCTGAGGGTGTGGGCTGACTTTAGGGCTATTTATGAACCAATACAAACGCAAAGACTGGTGTAAGTGTATTTGAAATCCATCTCAGCAGTAAACAGCATGCAGTGTTTCAGTGAGTCCACTGGGAGGCAACATGCGTCCACAGGATGCGTTCTTGATGAAGTGAAATAAGAACAATGAACTAATGGCAGAACAGTGTTTGGTGTTGCAGGACTGTGACGTTCGTGCTCACGTCTAACAGCTAAATCCACAGGATGAAACCGTTTCCTTCATGCAGATTCTTTTCTTCTTCCTTGTGAGCTGCTCACTGTGAATGTTTTCCGCTTCTGCAATCAGAGCTATGTGTCCTGGATGCCGTACCTGAGCATGACCTGCATCTTCACCTACATCCTCAGCTTCGGCATGGGACCAGGTCAGTTTGACAAAGTCAGAGCCGAATCATATTCTTTATTCTTTTGTTTTTGAACTCATTAACATCCAGTGAAACACTTTTTCTCATTATTTAATGACCCAGTAAAATATTTAAATGCTCTCTGTTTTTTGGAACGTAGATTTTAGGGGGAACTGATGAAAAAATTTCTGTTTTGATTTCAAAGCCTTATACAAACAATAGTGCGAACAACGTGATGTTTTATTTTTTCTCAGCTGGAATCACTGGTATTCTGCCCACGGAGATCTTTAATCAGAACGATCGACCAGCAGCCTACATGATCGCTGGCTCCATGATGTGGCTCAACCTTTTCATTATTGGCATGATCTTCCCATTTCTAGTGGTCAGTCTCTTCATCCATGTATCAGCATCTGAAGACTTTGTGAGAATATGAAGTTATATAGTAATATTATATTTGATACAGAAAAAAGTTATTACAAATGACTTAAATCCCGTCCTAAGTCAGTCTGACGCCTTCTTTTGACTTTCCTTATAGAGTGGGTTGAGCCAGTTCTGCTTCGTGCCTTTCGGATTGGTCTGCCTGCTGTCTGCACTGTACGTGGGACTGTTCCTGCCTGAGACCCAGGGAAAGTCACTGTCAGCCATCACTAATGAATTCCTCAAGCTCAACTTTAAAGGCCAGGAGAAAAAGAGTCCGTTGCAGATTGAAGCTCAGTATCAGAAGGGGACAGTGTATCTCTCCACAGCCTTATAGACAGACAGACAGACAGACAGACAGACAGACAGACAGACAGACATGGAGTTCAGTGTCACTTTACTGAAAGTGTGTAAAGTCTATTACCACTGGTGTTGGGGAAGCTACCAACTACTTGACCCTGGAGCAACTAAGGTACAGCAAAGCTACTCCAAGTAGAAATCTACTGTAGTTTGATCAATAGAAAATAGGTCAAACAAAAACACAATGAATGACACTCAAGTTTATGTAGTGCCTAAAGGTCACACATAAGCCAAACAAATGTTAGTTCTGTAAACAAGGTTGTCATGTTACAGCCCTGTGTTCAGTCAGCTGGAGCCCAGGTTAGGTAACATAGTAGCAAGCAACTCGCTGACTAGAAGTCCTTTATATGGTGTGGTATCTATGGTCATTTAAAAGGATTATTTAGCAATGGGCATCTTACAGATTGTAAGCAAATATATCACTTCATGTCACCAGCAGGCATTAGAGCCATTATTGATCACAAATTTAATTTTTGTTGATAAAATCTACCTCTACCGCTGTATAGTTTTTAAAAAGGTGGGCTGTGTTTGGATTTATGCTACTATAAGTGTCATTGATCAAATTATCAAACACAACACGTTTATTCAGTTTAGTTGATGGTATGTAAAAGAACATTATTATATTATGCATTAAAAAATAATCATATATTCATCATCATCATCATATATTGTAAAAAGGCCTTGAAAAGATGGAGCTCTGGCTTCACCTGAATATTGAAGGGAACTCAGGACATGCAGGCTATGGTACTGTTTGTGGGTGTGATATCTACATATTTATGCCAGGTTGTTTTGTTACAAGGGTAACAATGGAAACAAGCCTTACTTTTAATCTACAGCGATTAAATAATCAGATACATGAAATGAAATAAAAGCAACAAACTCGTGCACTTACGCAATAATGTGTTGATTATTAATGAAAGAATACAGTTGAGAAGGAATATGTGTTATAGTCAAACCAATAATAGAACAAGTCTCTGATCTCTTGGTGTAAATATTTTAAATACATACCGCACAGCTGGATTCAATGTTTTCATACCTTCCAGAAATAATTTCAAGCAATTATTAGCTTTTTCAACTGCAGTTTATTTGATGCTCATCTCTGTACCAACAAAAGAGATGAGGCTCAATAACAGAGTACAAAAACAAATATCTATAGAAAAGTATGCTTATATTGAAATGTGTCCAAAGACGTCATAACAAAACATGTAGCTCACATGTTTTAAGAGCTTGTCTTGTTGAGTATGATGATAAAATACCAAGGTAATATATTGTACATTTTCTGTGTGTTTTTTATACAAAAGTGTCAATGTAGCTCACTCTGTACATTTCTTAGCTTTAGAAAAGAGGACCTTTTTTAATCCACTGCTGTGCACAATCAGTATTTGGAAGGCACTTTGCAACAGACCAAAAGCAGAAAGCAAAACATTTAGTCCTAAATAATCCATGAAAAGATTGTTTACATTTAGTACCAGCATGAGTGAAACTAATCATTCATCCCAATGAAGAAACCGCTGAAACAAAGGCTCGTATTTAATTCTCCCACTTTCAAATACTAATAACAAAGAAACCCTTATTATCGTTTGAAGGAGGAAACGCTAGTGCAGAGGGGATGGTTAGGAGGAAACAACTTGGTCACAGATGTGAGTCGTGCAGCTAGCAGTGTGAGCACTACCAGAGCAGAGTGAACAGCGGAGCTAATGCTGCCACCAACCAGTGATCGACATTCATCCTCCAGCTCCGCTCACGGACAAGAACATGCAGTTTACACATCCTGTCAACAAGGCCGTGACGAGCATCGCTCCACAAAACGGACAAGAAAAAAAAATCTAAATATATACAGGACCACCACTGACAGACATCGATCATATTGGTTGGTTCATATATATTTATATATATTTATAGAATATGTATGTGAATGGTATATACACTTGGTACAATCACAATAAAGCCATAAATAATATAGGAATGCACTGAAATTAACAGACCATACCCACAAATAATTATTGAACAAGACAGAATGGGAACAAACACAGACATGACACCGTTTTTAACCGCATCATGGTTTCTCTCACACACTCTCACACAGTTGGACTGAGTCTGATTTGCATCACATTACAATTTTTAACAAAAACATGTTAATAACAGGTGTGTGGCATGAGGGAGGCCTACATGATAATAATTATGTTATATTGGGTGCTTTGGAGCTAAATTCATTAATAATCTAGTTTTATTCTTTACTATGTGCATCATGATTATTAAAAAAGTCTGTTTGGATTTTTCACTGATCTGGACCGGAGCAATTAGGCTAAAAATGTATCTATAACAAAAGGACTAATTTCAGTTATTAATTGAGCGAAAACATTCTCTAGTTTAGTGTCTAAAATATG